>NC_135497.1:38958545-39086045 GCF_052857255.1 Amblyomma americanum
TCATCGAACAGCACTGCTATAGGCTAGCCTCGATGTATAAGGTTCTAGCATTAAACGCTGCCAGGTTCAGTTTCCAATGGCGGCCTGTCCGCGGAGCCAGAGATTATTGCACCCTCCGCTGCGTCACAGGTCTGACCGCCGGCTTGGTCACTCGTTCCGCAACCACTGGGGCAGAGGGTTAATTTGTGTAACCATATATTTACAAGGTTGTGGCCAAGTAATACACCAGGGTGGCCAAATCCTGCTCTAGTGAGATAGTGCGTAGTTCTGGTCACCGAGATCAGACCGCACCCCAGGCCTGGTTATGCAATTCCATCGACACGTAGAGTTTTCTTTTTGAAATCCGGTGGAGAATTTCGCGGCACCGGGATTCGAACCCGGTCCTCTTGCACTCGAGGCGGATGCTCCACCCCTAAGCCACAGCTGCATCGCCCAAAATAAATCAGCGGGACCGAAATGCGCGCTGCAAACCTTCAGTGCTACTTTGTACTCTTGCTTTCTTCTTGCGCCTAGACCATGATTTTTTGGGTTTTACTTGTCTATGGGCAAGCCAGATGCGATGGCGGGTGGGCTGAAATCGTGTGTGCTTGAAGCGCTAGCTTCCCCGAGTACCATGAATAGGAGAAAAGCCGGACATTTTCTTGGCACCCTTGTTTTCTCTCCGCGCATGCGTTCCCGCCGCCTTTCTTCCCGCGATTAGAGCCGCTGAGGTAGGTGCGCGGCGGTAGGTGTCGCACCTGTTGCTCCACGCTGTCAATATTCGAACGCTTTGCATACCAGACCAGCCATGCTCCTTCCCTGAGGCCCAGGGTTTAGAGATAACAATAGTCATGTAAATAAATCTGTGGTGGAAATTAGCAAAAAGCGATTGGAAGATTGGGGGCTCAAAAGTAGAGAGATGACATAAAGTTAAAAGTGTAGGAAGACGTATTTTAAAGAAAATGGCGAATTTTGAAAACTTACAAGGCAGTTAAACAAAAATAAAGGAAAAACTGAGCATGGTGGCAACTGCCATCACTCCGCTTCAATGGGGACGCTCATACCTTCCATCCATCCATCCATCGAACAGCCTAACGCTTTGCATACCAGACCAGCCTGGTGGTGGTCCCACTTATTGATTCTAGGGGGCGCGGCCGCACTTCCTTATACCAAAAATAAAATAGAACAATCGATTTCTTTGTTTGCTTTTTATTTGTAGAACAAATTTTTGGCGCTTTATAGTTGGACAGCAAATGGCGAACGACATGGAGGTTTTACCATAACTCATGCTTTGAATATTGACGGTTACCTGAGCAATACTCGTATATAATCATTTTATATTTATCCCACAATACTATAACTTGAATGATAGCGCCATTCATGAAGAGCAAAGTAACTGTAAGCGAAAAGTAAACGACATATGCATCTTTCCTTAATATAGCTTTTGCTTCGAATTATTAAACATTTACCCGTGTACTCCTTTCCATGGACGCTAATTTCACGAAAACCATTCCTCAGGTTTCATTTTTTTTTACAAAGCAGTCGGTGACACGAGATGCGTCAGCACGAACATGCCTGTGGACGTTCAGCAAAGCAGGCGCCATCAGGCGCTCCTCGGCCATCTTTGCCCGAAGCCACGCCTTCAAACGACGGCGTGTTGACAACGGGCGCTCTGCCGAGGCGATGCTGACTGGTAGCGAAGTCAGAACCTGCAGTAGAGTTCGTACGTTGGCGTACAGTTCTTCAACGCAAGCAGCAAGGGCCTCAAGGGTGGTAGCCTGGCAGTGGGGTGCCACTCGTCTGCCGGGTCCATTTTGATATCCAGACGAGTGGCTCAGACGCAAGCGTTCTTGCTCTCGCAGCTCGGTTGTAGACTAGCATACACCGGTCTGCAAGACTTTCGATTCTCGAGTCGTTGCTTTCGACGCCTTCTGTCACGAGAACACTGGCCAGGCAAATGTGCAGGCTGTGCACGGAAAGGATTTCTGCGTGTCCACGCTCGCTGGCACCGTCGGAAAGGAAGCGGAGGTGGACGCCTCGAGCGACGGATGTGTGCTGAGTATCTTGCTTTCTTCGATGGCAGGAAGAAGGAGCTGACTTTACAGAAAGTACCTCCAGAGGAGGGGCGAGAGCGCGTAACCTTGCGCGTATAGAGCGATGCCCTCCCCCCTTCAACCGGGAAACGGAAGTGAACGTAGCGGAAACGACTCGAAAGTTCGAGAGAAAATTGGAGGTGACACTTAATCCAATATATGCAGAAGGTCGCTCTCTACTTTACATTCATAGACCCCTGGGAGTCCTCTTACCCCTCCTGGCGCAGTGGTGCAGCGGTCATGAATTTAACTGCCGCCTGCCAGGGTGGGCAGTTTGCTCACTATCCGGTGGGCAGGTTGCGCTGACGCCGCAGGGTCACGGGACCTAGGTGCTGTCGCGTTACAATTCACGCCGACCAATGGCGACGCGCGCGCCGGCGGGAGGGTAAGCGCCAGCTCCACACTCCCCTCTCCCCCAAAGCGGCGCAACGACCATGTCCTCCTTCGGATAGAGATTACCGCACGCGCTGTTCCCCTTTCCACCTTCAACAAGAATGTCCTCCCTCTCTCGCTCTCAGCTGCGCTGTCGACGACGCTATGTGTGTGTGCGCGCCTGCCTTGGCGCGCAGGGACGAGCAGACGCGGAGCGCCGCACAAAGGAATGTCGTGAGTCAGCCCGCGCCGTAGGCCTAGCTTCGAAGAGGGGTGACTCCTGGGGAAACACCGCTGAGCGGCCAGCCGACGACCTGCGAGGGAGCGCGGGCAAGTCTTCGGGACGTCGCCATCCTAGCCCAGCAGTCGTAGGGCTGTCGCAGTACGCGGTGAACAATGCGTGTTTATTTGGAGTGCCTGTCTCGTACATTGCTGCACTGCTGTAAGATCTCTAATGGTACTGTAGCCTTTTTTGCGTATTGTGTTACATGCGTTGCATTGTATTAGAGAACACTGTGTACACATTCTTACGAGTGCCGCGTAAGCACCTCTGTATCGACTCTGCTATGCGAAGCTTGTTTTGCAGTCAACCTTTGACTCCGACCCATCCTCTGGCTTGCTACCGGCGAAAGCTGGGCACCAAACGACCGCACCATTCTGTCACTTGGTGGCTGTTTATCCGGTTGAGCCTGCCCCGCCGAGCCGAGGGCGTCTCCTTTGTGACCGGGACCGCTACCCCCGCACGCTTTAAGGGTGTTTGGGAATGCGCCCCACCCGTGCACACGTGACAGCGGGACCCACACGAAACCACTGTTGAACTTTTTCAATGAGACTTCGTTGTGGCGGAAAAGCTACTTACACTGTACAAGCAATGTTCCGGTGAACGTACAAAGTAGGCTCGGCTTGACACGTCACACAGTCGCGGAGAGGAGCTTTCCAGTTCTGCGTCAAAGGTCACTTCTCGCCCCGTCGCAGGTTTTTGAGGATCGTGACCTTCTTCCCCGCGTGTCGTGTGAGCCCATTATTTTGGACTCCATCGGGACCCCGCGCTGTCCTGGCCGAATGTACTTAGGTGCTGTTAGAGGTATTTGTTCTTCTTGGTTCGAAAAATAACCGGTGGCAAATTTTCTCTACGTGCTCCGTGAAAGCCCGAAAATGGACGTTCAGGAAGGTGTGCAAAGGGCGTATGGGGGGGAGGGGGGGGGGGGGCGTCCGCCCCCTCCGCCTCCCTCAGGACCGCCACTAGACCAGGCACACCGGCAGTGCCTGATCACAGAAGACTTGTACGCTGAATGACGATATCGTGCATCAGCGCAAAACAGGGCCTGCACGGAGAGCGCATTCGCCTAAGAAGCGCACTCGCGCGAACACTTAAATGTAGCCGTGGGCAGCGCAGCGCAGCAGCCCTGTTGGATTACAAGTGGCGCCCCCTACACGAAGTGAAACTAACATGGTCAGGGCTTTTTTATTCATCCGTAAAGAAACCGTAGTAACCCTTACACTGGATAGTATGTCGTGAGGTCCATGAATTCCTACTGGATAACATTTGCAGCGCCAACGTTTTTGTTATACTTTGTCAACGTCAGGGTGCACAGTACGCCTGCCTCGCCCCGCATGAGCAAGAACGAAGGAAAAGATAGCAAAACTGTTTCTTTGCGAAAAGCAAAATGCCGAGTTACCGCAGCGGTGGCCGAGTCGACTGAGCATCCGCCTCGCATGCGGGAGGTGCGGGGTTCGATCCCCAGTGTCGCCGGGTACCCACCGCTGATGCAGTGGATACAAGATTCTTTCCCCTGGTCTTCTTGGTGCGCGGCTTATTTAGGGTGAATCGCTTGGAAAATGGGTCTTTGACCCCCCCATGAGTAGAAGAAAAATAACTTGTGCCATGCGTTGCGCTCTATGGCACAAATGCCCTTGCGTAATGAAAAAAAGAAACATCATCCTCAACAAAATTCGTCCATTTTGCCATCTGTATCCTTGTCGGCCATTCATGCTACATCTAGTTCTCGCTTCTTAATAAAATGAGAGAGCAAAATGGCCTTTAATACTGCGTATGCCTCCACTGTCCTTCTGACCTCGCTGTCATGACATGCCCTCTAATTCCCCGAACAGCTCGGCTAGCTGGGCTCTAGCGTTAAACGTTTCCAGGCTCAGTTTCCAACGGCAGCCTGTTCTATGTCATATACAGGGTGTTTCACCTGAGCCTTTCCACAGCATTTAAAAATAGGTTTTTTGAGTTAGAAGCGAGCTTTTTTCGGCATAGCATTGTCAGCGGTGGAGTACATCAGAATACAACTAAAACCTGCTAATTAGAAAAATGGTTAATTAAAATCAGATGGTTAACTTTTTAACTATTACTGTTCGGTACCTTGATTACAGAGACGCGCGTAGCCCATTGTGAGTGATATCCATATAAGTTTTTAGATGTTCGAAAACGCGGTTAGCCTCGGCGCTGTGACCCGACAAATTTTGGCCATTTCCACAAGTTACGTGCACTGGACGGGTTGCTTTGGCTGCAAGATTTTTAAAAGCGCATATATTTTGGCCCAATATAGGCAAAATTTGTTGGGCCACAGCGCCGAGGGTAACAGCGTCTTCAA
This sequence comes from Amblyomma americanum, assembly GCF_052857255.1. Taxonomy (NCBI): domain Eukaryota; kingdom Metazoa; phylum Arthropoda; class Arachnida; order Ixodida; family Ixodidae; genus Amblyomma; species Amblyomma americanum. The sequence goes on from NC_135497.1 coordinate 38,963,590, forward strand.
AATTCTAAAAACAGATCGGGATAATATTGACGGTGGGCCTCTCAATAATTCAGGAGCCCAACAGTAATAGTTTAAAAGTTGACTATTCAATATTACCTAACCAGCAGCTAGTTAGCAGGTAATACCTGTATTCAGATTTACTCACAGCGCTACCGATTTTAGGCCGAAATAAAAAAAAACGCTCTTTTAACTCAAAAAGCCTATATTTAAAAATCGTGTAAAGTGCTAGGTGAAACACCCTGTATATCTGACTGCCGCCTTGGTGAGTTTCTCCACAGGCGCTGGGTGCTGAGGGCCGGGAGTTAATTGGTGTACCCATGTAGGAGGTGGTGGCCAACTGTTATTAGATGGTCAACCCCTGCTCTGGTGAGAGAATGCGTTGCCGGCTGTGTGCGCCCATTCGCTGCTATACCAAGCTGCACCCCAGGCCGGGTTATTCGAGTTCACCTATACTCAGATTTGTTTTTCTAATCTGATAAACACCTGCGGCGCAACCGGGATTCGAACCGCGGGCGTCTTGCACATGAGGTGGATGCTCCGACTCTACGTCATATCACAGCGTCCTTAAAGGTCCACTAAAGAGGAGTCTGAACTCCCTTTACCGCGGGAACTCGATCTACACGTTCCGAGCATTCTTAGAAACCTCGAATTATTGTCCTGTGCAGCCGATTTCCCTAATTAGTCCCGTGGCGGCTTGTCACACTGCCATTGGCGGAGGGATATCTAAAATCAAAGAGTACACGCGTATTTTTATTTCCGTGGGCCTGATTTGCGGCTATGTTGCCTGCGACTGAAACAAGTTATTCTCAGAAAGCTAAGAAAATAAATAAAAGCGGAAGCGAAGCCGCCGCGAGACTGGCTGAAAGGCACTCCACGCATTGGTTGACTCCTCCTACCTTCAGCGTTGAGTTCAGAAAAAGGGCGCTCTCAGTGGAAAGGCAGGAAAAAACAGTGCTTTTCACGGATGGCGGAGCAGCCAACCTTAGCCAGGCCTTTTCTTCGAGGGCTCCTCGTTGAAAGCCTGAAATAATCACCGGCAGTACAACAAGTAGTGTATGAAGCCCCTGTAAGCACGTGGAGTGTATCGTTTAGATGATTTCTCACAAGTGCCTCAAAGTGGAGCTGTCTGTTTCTCCTGTGAAAGCACGCATATAACGCCACCACATTTGGCTACAGCTCTTGTGAACCGCTAATTCAGCACGCAAACTTGTGAGCGTACTTTCAGTATTCTCCCAAAGCCCACATGAGTCGGGTACTTTTGGTGTGCTGAGAAAAAAAAAAGTGCTGCCGGTATCGCTCCGGTGACTCCTACAGCATCTGTAAGCCCGATGCGACCAGGGATTGCAGTGTCGTGACACCACTTGCGCAAGGGTTAAGCGGGCCAGCCATGTCCCGTGAAGAGTGCCACAGTTGGAGCTGTGCCTTTGGGTTTCGCGAGGGAGTGTGGAAGGGGTTGTCCCTCACAAGTTGACCTCACTTGATTCCATAGCAGGAAATGAGCCTTTTGTCTGTCTGAACTGTGACGAGAAGACCATCTCCACTTGCAGAAAATGTGCGGTAGCTTGCAAAGTCAAGCTGTCATAATTTTTCCCCCTAGCACAGTTATGCTTCGTATGAATTGTACCCGTTCTACATGATTTCCCCTCACTATGTGATGCCTAACAGGGCTTAAGATATGATAAATAACGAGGATGAGGAGGACGAGTAAAATATTTTCTTGCCATATCTCTTTTTTAGTGTGTGTGTGTGTGTGTGCGTGCGTGCGTGTGTGTGTGTGTGTGTGTGTGTGTGTGTGTGTGTGTGTGTGTGTGTGTGTGTGTGTGTGTGTGTGTGTGTGTGTGTGTGTGTGTGTGTGTGTGTGTGTGTGTGTGTGTGTGTGTGTGTGTGTGTGTGTGTGTGTGTGTGTGTGTGTGTGTGTGTGTGTGTGTGTGTGTGTGCGCGCGTGTGTGTGTGTGTGTGTGTGTGTGAGAGAGAGAGAGAGAGAGGGAGGGAGAGAGAGAGTGAGATAGCATGACGTGCTTGACTGTTTAAAACATATACAGCGAAGTATACGCTTCGTTAAAGGAAACATATTCGATCTTTTTGAAAGGAAAGGACCGATTTTTTTCGAGAGTGCGCTCTTGATCGGTCCTCCGATCGAAACGTCAAGTCAAATAAAAATGTTTCCTTTAACGAAGGGTATACTTCGTTATTTATACCACCTTAACAAAAAAAAATCAGGCATCTAGTGAATTCTTAAACACATGTATAACTTTCGGTCTGTCTCAAATCATTTGAGCCCACCCGTACGACTGACTATCCATCTAACATTCTCGACCTTATTTTGACTACTTAGCCTGATTAACTCTGTGCACCTTCTTATATTACGGGCCTTAGTGACCACGTTGTAGTCCACACTACCTTTTTCACTAATATTACCAAAAGTACTAAAACAAAAAAGTTCTATCGCTCTACGACAAAGGATACAACATTAGCATGAATCGTCATGTTCTTGTATTCTATAACGATTTCGCCTCTCTACGTATCCTATACGGCCTTCCGAGTCCAACCGGTCTCTCTACAAGTTCAAGCTGTGGCGCCTAATAACACTTTACATCCCCACCATCAGCATAACAGGGCGACCACGTTCTTCATGGTTTAATAGGACCGGATCACCGGTACGCATATCCGACGTACCCAATGTTTTGAACCGATCATGCTGTTCCGTTTTTACTTCTGCCACTGCCGCATCCGCCGATGGATGGCATCACCTTCAACCAGCATGGTATTGTGAAAATTATCGACTCGCTAAAATGTGCATCTTCCTGCGGTATCGATGATATCAATTCGAAAGTTTTAAGAAACACCAAACTTGCTTCCAGTCTTTTTCTTTCCCTCATTTTTCAGCAGTCGTTTGGTACTGGCTCCGTCCCACATGACTGGCGAATTGGCATGGTCATTCCAGTTTTCAGGAAAGGTGTCCCATCATGCCCAGGTAAATACGGACCCATTTAATTCGCTAACGAGTGTATGCTCTGAGATCATGGAACACGTCATCTACTCTATTGTTACTACATTTCTAACATCGGTGATCTTTCATCCAAACCAGCACGCACGGATTCCGGAAAGGTCACTCATGTGAAACCCAATTAGCATTGTTCCTGCGTAACATTCATCCCTACCTTCACGGCCATATCCCAACTGATGCACTATTTCTAGATTTCGAGAAAGCTTTTTATAAAGAACCCCATTCCCGCCTTTTACTTAAAATGTCTCTGTTAAACATTCATCCGAGGGTCTTGAACTGCATTAGAAGCTTTCTGACCGACCGCATGCAAATTGTTTCCTCTAATGCCCCACCCCCCATCTCATCATCTTTCACGTTCTTTCAGGAGTACCCCAAGGCAGAGTTCTTGGCCCTTGCTCTTTCTAATATACATTAACGACCTGCCTTCCGCAGTAACGTCTACCATACCCCTGTTCGCGGATGACTGCGCGCTCTACCGCCCCCTAACTAACGCCGACGATATGCTTCTGTCCCCCAAAATGTCCTGTATAGCATGCAACAGTGGTGCATTACGTGGCTAATGTGTGTGAATACTACAGATACCACCAATCTCTTTTCACCGCCGCCGAAATTTTACTTCACAAAATTATAAAATTAACGATACTACAATTACTTCAACTAAACCTTTTAAATATCTTGGTAATAACCTCACTAGTGATCTGTCATGGTCTTATTACGTTAACCAAATAATAAATTCGCCTAATCGAACAATTGGCTATTTCCGTCGTAACCTGTCCATGGCGCCCTCTTCCTTAAAATTACCACCGTCCAAAACATTTGTGCGACCTAAATTTGAATACACCCGCGCAATCTCTGGACCACACCAGTCTAACCTCATTTACATTCAATGCACATGCTAACTAGCGCTTAAGACAAGCACAGAAGACAGACGTACACCACGAATGCTATAGACATCAACTCTTTTTATTCCACACAGACACACTCAATATATAGGCAAACATGTACAACGGATCCCACCCTAAAGCGCATGTGCAACGGCACCTTCTGGTTTAATAATAATAATTGGTTTTTTGGGGAAAGGAAATGGCGCAGTATCTGTCTCATATATCGTTGGACAACCGAACCGCGCCGTAAGGGAAGGGATAAAGAAGGGAGTTAAAGAAGAAAGGAAGAGGAGGTGCCGTAGTGGAGGGCTCCGGAATAATTTCGACCACCTGGGGATCTTTAACGTCCACTGACATCGCACAGCACACGGGCGCCTTAGCGTTTTTCCTCCATAAAAACGCAGCCGCCGCGGTCGGGTTCGAACCCGGGAACTCCGGATGGTGGTGGTGGTAAACATTTATTATTTACAATGAGGTGTTTGAGCCCAGGCCCTATGGCCCAGGTCCTCACAAATCCAGGTGGAGCTTCTATTCCGGAGCCCCAATGGCGTCTAGCGCCGCTCGCGCCCTGGCGACCAAGGTCCGTTGGGACTGCAGGTCATGGCAGCTGAGCAGCGCCGCCTCCCAGGCCTCCCTAGAAGGGTGGGAGATGAAGGATTGGGAAGGGTGGGGATTGGAAGGGCAGGCCCAGACCATATGGAAAACGTCCGAGAACGTTGCTCCGCACAGCCTGCAGCCACCATCAAATTCTGAATTGAAGTGTTTCAATACTGCCGGGCACAGCATTAGTATTTGTAAACATTTTGAGAAAAAGCCATTCGTCTGCTCTCCGGAGACCCTTACAGGGTTCAGGAAAGCGACGATGACTGTCCTTATAATATGTAGTGATGTCTTTGAATGTAATTAGATATTGGGTAGGCTCGTAGTAGGCTTCCTGAGCAAGTGTGAGTGCCCGGGGCCGCCTGATCGGCACCGGCGTGGGCCGCCTGATCGGCTAACTCATTGCCCTGGAGTCCCTGGTGGCCGGGAGCCCAGATGGGGTTACAGTTTGGAGGGTCGCTGGACCGACAGCAATTTTGTAGGATGCGCCAGGCGAGAGGAGGTATCCAACACAGCTCATAGTTCCGACAGGCCCCCTTCGAGTCGGCAATGATGTGCTTCACTTGTGGGAGAGAGAGTGCGAGCGCAATCGCGATTTCCTCCGCGTGTGTTGCGCTGTAGGCGCGGAAAGTGAGTCCTGCCACTGTGGTGTTGTCGTGGACCACTGCTGCGGTGAACCGCCCCCACGGTGGGGACCGGCAATGTCCACGTAGTACACGTGTTGTTGTCGACCATAATGTCGCTCCAGTGCTTCCGCACGCGCCTGGCGACGGCCATTGTGGTCAGAGTGTGACATGTTGCGGGGAATGGGTCGGACCCTGAGGGCGCGTCTCCAGGGTTCTGGCGCTCGTACCCGTTCCTCAAAGCTGATGGTGTGTTGGATGTGGAGTCGGTAAAGAATGCGGCGACCGGATGGCGTTTGTGATAGGCGCGTATATTGGTTGACGAGATGGGCGTCTCGGAGTTCCCGATAGGTGTTGACCACCCCCAGGTCCAACAAACGCTGGTTGGACGTGGTAATGGGAAGGTCAACAGCCCGTTTGATGACTTTGCGGTGCATGACCTCGAGTTGGTCCTAGTCGTGTTTGCGCATGTGAAGGTAGGGGGTTGAGTAGAGAATTCTACTCGTTACAAAGGCATATGCCAGCCGCAAGGCATCTTTGCTTCGTAACCCCCCACGCTTGTTGTAGACTCGGCGTACCATACGGCCCACCTGATCACCATACATGCGGAATTTTGCGAGTGTTGTGTCCGGTCTGCGTTGTTGGTGAATAAAGAGACCGAGGATGCGGATCTCCTTGACCTCTCTAATGGGACACGAAGGGAGTGTGAGGTGAATTGAAGTGTCCTCCCGAGGAGACGATCGAATATGGACAAATTCTGATTTGGTTGGAGCACACTGTAGACCACAGTATGCCGCGTCCACTGCCTCCGCTGCCTGTTGTAGGCAGGTCTACATGTGCCCGAGATTGCCTTCTGTTGTCCAGATAGAGAAATCATCCGCATATAGGGCATATCGAATGCCGGGCATAGAGCTTAATTTTGCGGAAAGGTCTTTCATTGCAAGGTTGAAGAGGAGGAGAGACAAAACCGCACCCTGTGGTGTACCTCGGGATCCGATGGTATAGGGTCCGTGTTCCTTGTCTTGAATTGGAATGTAGGCCTGTCGATTCGTGAGAAATTGCCAGATGTATCGCTATGTATCCTGACCACAGTTGGTATCTTGGAGGTGGTTAAGTATTACTTCATGTTTTACATTATCAAAGGCTCCTTTCAAATCCAAGGCCAGGACTACCTTGTCATTGTGAGGGAGTTCTTTGGGCTCTAATATGTCATGAAAGAGTTGTAGAAGGATGTCTTGTGTTGATTTCTGTGGTCGGAAACCAAACATAGTGTCTGCAAAAGTGTGATGTGTTTTGAGGTAAGTGGACAACCTGTCTCGCACCATAGTCTCCATCAGTTTGCCGACACAAGATGAGAGGGAGATATGGCGCAGGTGCTCCACATCAATTGGCTTGCCTGCCTTAGGAATAAACGTCACTAAGGTTGTTTTCCAATCCGGGGAGAGAGGAATCTCTCCAAGCCAGATATGGTTGATGAATTCGAGGAGGGTGCGTTAGGCTGCATCCGGAAGGATCAGCAGAAGTTTGACGGCAATCCTGTCCCGGCCTGGGGCAGTACCATGATTCATTTTGGCTAGGGCCTCCTTCAAAGCATGGAGCTTGAAGGAAGCGTCCAGCTCCAGATTTGTTTGCCCTATGTATGAGCATTGAGAAAGGCGAGGGTCCACCGTGGTACCAAGATATCTGTCACACAATGTTCGGGCCAGTTGTGTTGTAGTACCGGGAAAGTTATGCATTGCACGTTGTAGGTGCCGCGCCGTTTCTGCACGCGTTTGATTGAGGTCAATAAGTGCACGAAACATACGCCATGTGTTGCGGCCAGACATCTGGCGTGCAGCCGTGTTGCATCGATCCACCCAGTTAGTGTCGGCTAACTGAGCGGCATAGTCGACAGCCTTGTGGATGAGTTCAAGAATGCGGTGTCTTAGTTTCTTGCTGTGTTTCTGCTTTCTCCATCGTTTGGTGACACTGCGGCGGGCCTCCCAAAGATGGAGATGGTTGTCTACCTCAGGGGTGGAATCAGTGAGCTTAATATATTGTTCGTTTTTGCGGAGAGTTGTCATTAGAGAGGTCACCCATTCTTGATATCCCGAGTGAACGATGTCGACAGAGGGAAGTGTCGAGCGGAACTTAGTCCAATAGGGAATATGTGTTTGCGTTGTGCGGCGTTTAAGGGGCCGTGTGTAAATGGTCGTATTAATGATGCAGTGGTCACTGCCAAGGGGGTCGTGGGTGTTAAGCCAGTCGGCGTGCCGAATATTGCGGGTAAGGGTCAAATCTGGGCATGTATCCCTGGTTACCGAGTTGCCCATGCGAGTGGGGTTGGCCAGATCGGTATGGAGAGTTGCACCCAGAGTCGAAATTAGTTCCGCCAATTTTATGCCTCGGGGTTCCTTCCTAAGGTAGCCCCATTGCCGACATGGAGCATTGAAATCTCCTACAATGAGCAAGATGTCGCTTCCAGCCACGCGCATTGCTTCTGTAAAGAGCATAGAAAAAGTTACGTCTTTAAGTTTTGGGGGGCAGTATACATTAAGCACAGGAATCGAGGGGTCTTTGCTCCGCAAAGGTAAGACCGTGACCATGACATAGGAGTATTCGGGGGTCGATGGGAGGGTGACCTTTTGTGCTGTATAGTCTCTGTGAACTAGGATGCAAGTTTGTGTGTCCCTCTGGAAAGTCTGATAGTTAGTGAGTTTGGTGTTGGCTCCGGGCTCCTGAAGGGCGACCACGGCCACGAGGAGCTTAAAGGTTTCAAGGTAAAGGCGAAAGTGGGCTCGCTTCCACCGGTCCTTGAAACCCCTGCAATTCTACTGGGTTACTGTGAAGGGATGTGTTTCTGTCGGTGCTCGCGATCTAGGATTGGGGGCCATGATCAGAGGTTGAGGGGGTGAAGGATGCTGCTGTTTTAAAGGGGTTCGATCCACTGCAGCCCGAAGCCGTGCGGAGGGCGCATTCCTCGTTATCGGAATCTTCAATGCGACGAGGGAGTTTTGTGGGGCGTGTGGGAACCCTACGGGGTCTTACGTGTTTAGAGAGACGTGGGTTTTCGTGAATCCATTTCTGGGTTAAGACTGATACCGAGCGCGTGATGCGGGCAGTTATGCTATCCATCTGGGCAGCAATGGCAGCATTTATGAGTTGAGGAAGCTGTGCAGCAATGTTTTCGCTAGCCGCCACTCGGGCCTCCAGGGCATGATGGTGCGTTTCAGTCGGTGGCGAGGGTACCCGTTCAGTTATGTTATCGTCGTCCTCCGGAAGGGAGGGGATAGGGAAAGAGTTTTGGGTGGCCAGAGCGTTAAGTCTGGCTTCGAGCTTCTCATTATGTGCCCGGAGAAGAGCAAGCCCTCGTTTAAGTTCAGCTTCGAGGGGCGAATCGGGTTTAGTGAAAGTGGGAGAGGGAAGTGAAGACGGGAAGGACTGGGAGGCCGCTCGACTTGCCCAACTGCCCACCTGTGATTGTTTTGGCTCCCGCAGTGGGGCGCGACCGACGACGCCTTTTTGCTGACGTGGCCCGGGCGCTGGGTTCCCGGTGTCGCCGCTTGATGGCGCGGCCTTCTTGGGTTGTGTTGGTGCCAGTTGCTGGCGTTCCTTGTCGTTGTCTTGCTTGGAGGTGTTGGCGCGATCCCCTCGTTGCGCGTCTTGATTGGCACCGCCGGGTGGCGTGTTCGCCGCCTTGTCCGATCGTCTTGGTGGTGGTGGTCCTTTAGCCCGCTTAGTGGGCCCGCCAGGTGAATGGATCACTAGTCGAGCGCCCTAACCACTGAGCCACCGCGGCGGGTCCTTCTGGTTTAAGAAATTTAATTCTTTGGATGACAAAGATAACGAGGGGTGTCTTACACACGACTGTCGTTCCATGTGAATGAGGAAGGCTTCCAGTATTTCGCGTTCCTTCTGGTCTGAACTTGCAAAAGTGACCCTTGTCTGGTTATATATCGGCGCACAGTTATCCTTACAACGTTTGCAATGTGCCGCCAAGTGTCCAGACCCTGACAGTGCCTCGACATCCGGCTTGTCCTCCATAAGCCGAACATTGATACAGCGGCCACTTTGGGCGATGTAGCAATTCCCGCATGGCAAGGCATTTGTGTACACCACATTGGTCCTGCAAGCCACATACAGCATTTGATGTTTTATCTGGCAATGATATTTTTTTTCTTTTCTGAGGACATTAACAGCTTTACACATTTTGCCGAGCTTATCGGGTACAGTAAGCACAACTCGGACCTTGCCTTTCTGCGCCACCTTCTTTAGGCGGCCTGTCAGCTGGTGGGTATAGCGCAATGCCACGCATCTAGGTCGCTCATGAGCTTGTAGCTCAGTCGTCGTTGCCTGTTTCGAAGCGTTTGTCGTTTTAACAGGCCTTCAACAACGGATGTCACGGGCTCCCTAGGCAAGCCCGCCTTCGTCATGCGATCTGCCTGCAGGTGCACACTCTCAATCACCTTGGGTGAGCAGGACTTGTCTGGGCCAACACGAAGGCATGTCTTGGCGATACCTCTCAAATAATTTGAGACAGACCGAAAGTTATACCACCTGTGTTTAAGAATTCACTAGATGACTAATTTTTTTGTTAAGGTGTTATATATAACGAAGTATAGCTTCGTTAAAGGAAACATTTTTATTAGACTCGACGTTTCGGTCGGAGGACCGATCAAGAGCGCACTCTCGAAAAAAATCTGTCCTTTCCTTTCAAAAAGATCGAATATGTTTCCTTTAACGAAGCGTATACCTCGCTGTATATTTTTTAAGCAGTCAAGCACGTCATGCTATCTCTCTCTCTCTCTCTCTCTCACACACACACACACACACACACACACACACACACACACACACACACACACACACACACACACACACACACACACACACACACACACACACACACACACACACACACACACACACACACACACACACACACACACACACGCACGCACGCACGCACGCACGCACGCACGCACACACACACACACACACAAACACACACACGCACACGCACAAACACACACACACACACACACACGCACACACGCACACACAGACACACACACGCACACACACGCACACACACGCACACACACACACACGCACACACACACACGCACACACACACACACACACGCACGCACACACACTAAAAAAGAGATATGGCAAGAAAATATTTTACTCGTCCTCCTCATCCTCGTTATTTATCATATCTTAATCCCTGTTAGGCACATCACATAGTGATGGGAAATCATGTAGAACGGGTACAATTCATACGAAGCATAACTGTGCCGGGGGGGGGGGGATTATGACAGCTTGTCTTTGCAAGCTACCGCACTTTTTCTGCAAGTGGAGATGGTCTTCTCGTCACAGTTCAGACAGACAAAAGGCTCATTTCCTGCTAGGGAGTCAAGTGAGGTCAACTTGCGAGGGACAACCCCTTCCACACTCCCTCGCGAGACCCAAAGGCACAGCTCCAACTGTGGCACTCTTTACGGGACATGGCTGGCCCGCTTAACCCTTGCGCAATTGGTGTCACGACACTGCAATCCCTGGTCGCATCAGGCTTACAGATGCTGTAGGAGTCACCGGAGCGATACCGGCGGCACTTTTTTTTTCTCAGCACACCAAAACTACCCGACTCATCTGGGCTTTGGGAGAATATTGAAAGTACGCTCACAAGTTTGCGTGCTGAATTAGCGGTTCACAAGAGCGGTAGTCAAGTGTGGTGGCTTTCTGCGTGCTTTCACTGGAGAAACAGACAGCTCCACTTTGAGGCACTTCTGATAAATCATCTAAACGATACACTCCACGTGCTTACAGGGGCTTCATACACTACTTGTTGTACTGCCGGTGATTATTTCAGGCTTTCAACGAGGGGCCCTCGAAGAAAAGGGCTGGCTAAGGTTGGCTGCTCCGTCATCCGTGAAAAGCACTGTTTTTTCCTGCCTTTGCACTGAGAGCGCCCTTTTTTGAACTCAACGCTGAAGGTAGGAGGAGTCAACCAATGCGCGGAGTGCCTTTCAGCCAGTCTCGCGGCGGCTTTGCTTCCGTTTTTATTTACTTTGTTTAGCTTTCTGAGAATAAATTGTTTCAGTCGCAGACAACATAGCCGCAAATCAGGCCCGCGGAAATAAAAATACGCGTGTACTCCTTGATTTTAGATATCCCTCCGCCGATGGCAGTGAGGCAAGCCGCCACGGGACTAATTAGGGAAATCGGCTGCACAGGACAATAATTCGAAGTTTCTAAGAATGCTCGGAAAGTGTAGATCGAGTTCCCGCGGTAAAGGGAGTTCAGACTCCTCTTCAGTGCACCTTTAAGGACGCAGTTATGGCGTAGAGTCGGAGCATCCACCTCATGTGCAAGACGCCCGCGGTTCGAATCCCTGTTGCGCCACAGTTCTCCATCAGATTAGAAAAACAAATTTGGTAGCACCGAATAGGCGAACACAGCCGGGAACGCATCCTCTCATCAGAGCAGGATTTGACCATCTAATAACACTTGGCCACCACCTCCTATTAACGCCCGACCCTCAGCTCCCAGCACCTGTGGAGAAACGCACCAAGGCGAGAGTCAGATATACAGAGATACAGATATAGTAGGAATTCATGAAGCTCACGGCATACCATCCAGTATAAGGGTTACAACGGTTTCTTTACGGATGAATCAAAAAGCCCTGATCATGTTAGTTTCACTGCGTGTAGGGGGCGCCACTTGTAATCCAACAGGGCTGCCTCAGAGATGATCAGAAGGCAGCTTTGTGCTGTGCTGCGCTGCGCTGCCCACGGCTACATTAAAGTGTTCGCGCGAGTGTGCTTCTTATGCGAATGCGCTCTCGGTGCAGGCCCTGTTTTGCTCTGATGCATGATATCGTCATTCAGCGTACAAGTCTTCTGTGATCAGGCACTGCAGGTGTGCCTGGTCTAGTGGCCGTCCTGAGGGAGGTGGAGGGGCGGACGCCCCCCTCCCCCCCTTTCCATGTTTTCCCTTGTTTTCCATGTTTTCCCTGACTATTTCAGTCAAAATTCCCTGACTGCTAATTATGCGTGAAAACATATATTGGCCGATGATAACGGAAAGTATACATGATCTACTCGCGGCAAGAAAAAAAATAATAAAAATCAATTGAAACTGCAAAAGCGGCATTTAAAACAGATTTGCTTTTGCTGTTTGAGAGAGCTGATTTCTTCATGAAGGAAGTCCAGGTTAAAACTGCGACTTACAAAACGATCGTTGCTTCTTATTTTCTAGCTCCTTATTATGGCTGGCTGTCCTTTTGCTAATTCTTTCAATCATCTGATATTTCCGCTAAGCATGTGTGAATGTAAAATTGATCACTTTGAAGTCGATAAGAGTAACAAGAATTTGCTGCAAATACAACTGCATATTCTCGAGTAGTATAAATGATCAAAATAGTTGAAACTGAAAGACAAACGTCTTACAAAAAAAGTAAGGACGAAAACAAAATCACGGTCGATTTGCGTAGTTAGGCCAGGTGCGCTAGCAGTTCGGTTTGCCCTTCAGTTCCGGTGTTCAGCTCACGTTTTCACGGAAGGCAGTTGTTCAGATAGCGATTATGGGCTAATTCCCATTTATTTATTTATTTCAGGATACTGCGGGCCACTGCTTGGCCCAAGCAGGAATGAATTTACATTTTTACATAACCAAAAGAATAAAATTATACGATATTAGCAGCACACGGATACAAAACATACATATAAACAATATTAGCAGGTAAGTAGACGATGTTACGAATCACAAAAATTTTTGTGAGGAAAAAACAGATGCCGGTAGCCAATTCCAATCTTGCACTGTTCAAGGGAAAAAAAACTGTATTTAAGACTGTTAGTTTTGGCGAATAGGGGAGCAAGTGAATGTTCATGAACGCTCCGAGTCCTTCTCACTAGAGGACGCTTAATGCACTCTGGAAGCCTGAGTTTATTTTTTCCTCTTAAACTATTAAATATATGCAGAAGGTCCTTCTCTACTTTACATGTATCGGTCCCTGGGAGTCCTACCACTCCTCACGCAGGGGTGCAGCAGTCAAGCGCTCCTATTGCAGGTGCTGCCATCGATGGGATTTGGGTTGGGTTGCTCTCTCCGAGCAGCCTCTCACGATTAAATGAGCTGCCGCCTGACACGGCGGGCAGGTTGCTAGGTATTTTATTTATTTATTTATTTATCTGAATCTCAATGATCCCACGTGGGACATCACATGAGGAGCGGGCGTATGAATGGCGGTTGACAATGACTGTTCCGTGATAATCATGAAGATGACATGGCTTCCTCGATGGCGGTCTTGAAATGGGTAGGATCAGGGATTAGTGCTAAGCCGCAGGGAAGGTGATTCAAGTCGTGATCTGTGTGCAGAAAAAAGGACTCTTGGAATGTGACAGTGCAGGCACGATGCGGGATGGCCTGTGCGGGGTGTTCGACGCGCTGGTTGAATGAGCCGGCTGTCACGGGGGTGAAGGCTGAAAAAAAAAAAAAACCTGTGATAAAGGCAGAGACGTGAAATACGGTGACGGGAAGCGAGAGGGGAAAGTTGTAGCTGAAATTTTAGGGTAGATATGCTGGAGTATCGTGAGTATAGTTTGAAAGGATGAAATGAGTGGCGCGATTTGAACTGATAAAAGAGCTTAAATGAGGTTGTTTAAGGCGGACCGCTGGGATAGTTAGAGATCTTTAGATTCGATGCACATGGTGACTAGCGCTAAAGACAAGGACAGAAGAAAGAAAGACGGACACCACGAACGCTAGACATCAAGCGGTTTTATTCCAGACAGACACACTCAATATATAGTTCGATCCCGGCCGCAGCGGCAGAATTTCGATGGAGGCGAAATTCCAGAGGCCCGTGTGCTGTGCGATGTCAGTGCACGTAAAAGAACCCCAGGTGGTCGAAATTTCCGGAGCCCTTCACTACGGCGTCCCTCATAGCCTGAGTCGCTTTGGGACGTTAAACCCCCATAAATAAAAAAATCATTCAATATACAGGCAATCATGTACAGCGGGTGCACACCCTAAAGCGCATGTGCAACGGCACCTTCTGGTTTAAGAAATGTAATTCTTTGGATGACAAATGGGTTGCTTACACACGACTGTCGTTTAATGTGAATGAGGAAGGCTTCCAGTATTTCGCGTTCTTTCTGGTCTGAACTTGCAAAGATGGCCCTTGTCTCATTATATATCGGCGCACAGTTACCCTCACAACGTTTGCAATGTGGCGCCAAGGTTCCCGACCCTGATAGTGCCTCGACAGCCGGCTTGTGCTCCATAAGCCGAACATTGATACAACGGCCAGTTTGGCCGATGTAGCAATTCCCGCATGGCAAGGCAATTGTGTACACCACATTTGTCCTGCAAGCCACATACGGCATTTGATGTTTTATCGGGCAATGGTTTTTTTTTCTTTTCTGAGGCAACATTAACAGCTTTACACATTTTGCCCAGTTTATCTGGTGCAGCAAGCACCAGATAATTCTTTGTAACTATAGCTGCGTGGGTGGCTGTGTGGTGAGTGGGTGGGTGCCTAGGTGGGTGTGTCTTACCACAGGAGGTTGAGCCTGTACTCAGTCACCGGCCGAAGTTTTCCGCGGAGCCTAAAAAGACGGCAGTGGGACTTGCCTCAATGGTGAAAAAGGTTGCTAACTCGGCTGTTGAGGAGAAGAAAACTCGTTGCACGTCTGAAGGTATATGGACTGTCTCCTAAGCCAGGATTACCGTTCTGAGAAGGCTAAGCTCAATGCGAAAGCAAGTGTTGACTATTTAAAATCTAATGATCTCACCTTGCTTGTTGCCGAGAAGGAAGGTGGGTTCGCAGTGACGCCAAGACACTTCTTCCTAGCCAAAGCGCGTGAGGCTATACAGAAAAATTTTGTGAAAAAGCGTTTAACTGGTGCAAGGATTAAAAAGCACGCGATTTCCCTTTGCAATGACCTGAATTTGGCTAGTCTGCAAAAAAGGATTGAAGGTGGTGACAAGAATGGCTATGCAGTATTCTTCTTGGCTAAAACACACAAGACTGAAATCCCTCTGCGTGCGATTGTCACTGACGCAGGCTCTCCTCTTTCAGTTCATCCAAAAGCAGTTGAAGCTCCTTCCTGTTAATGGCCCGTTCAGTGTGGCTAAGTCCAAAGATGTAATTGATTTTTTCTCGAAAGAGGAACTGTCTTCTGGGGCTAACTTTGCTTTGCTCAAAGTGATATTTTAATTACAGTGAAAGAGAGCATTGAATGTTTAGCAACTGTTGGCTTTCAAAACGATGCAGCTGTTTCTTTCGTGAATTTTTTAACGCTTTTAGAGTTTTACCTTTCTAGAACATTTGTAAATTTTGATGGCGGGATTTACGTTAAGCGCCCCGGTGTGTGCATCGGTTCTTGTGTTGCCCCCGCGCTAAGTGAATTATTTCTGGCCAGTTTGGACAGAGGCATTGAGGCGTGCCTTGACAACATCAAGAGTTTAAAGATTTTTAGATACGTTGACGACTTTTTGGTAGTTGCTAAAACTTCCCAGGATGACAGAAAGGATGTTCTAGTCGAACGAACTTTGGAAGTATTTCAGTCTTCTGCCTATGTTCTTAATTTCACCCATGAGCTTTATGGAGACGGCAGCCTACAGTTGCTGGATGTTCGGCCTTTTCTGAGTGATGCACGACTTTGGTATATGTACCAGCCAAGGTCCAAAAAGTAACTTTCGAGTTTTAATTCGGCCCATTCTAAATTAGTAAAGAGAGGCATCGCCAAGACATGCCTTCGTGTTGCCCTAGACAAGTCCGGCTCACACAAGGTGATTGAGAGTGTGCACCTGCAGGCAGATCGCATGACGAAGGCGGGCTTCCCTAGGGAGCCCGTGACAACCGCTGCTGAAGGCCTGTTAAAAACGGCAAACGCTTCGAAGCGGGCAACGACGACTGAGCTACAAGCTCATGAGCGAGCTAGATGCGTGGCACTGCGCTATATCCACCAGCTGACACACCGCCTAAAGAAGGTGGCGCAGAAAGGCAAGGTCCGAGTTGTGCTGCTGGCCCACCTAGCTTCAAAGAGTAGGGCACTGCCTCTTGAGTTATCATAGAACGATTCCTTCCTGATCTGCTTTTTCCAGTATCCATATAGTTCCACACCATGCTTCTTTTCCGCCCCCGCAGGGGCGTCTGCAACATGCAGATGTTGGTGAGTTGCGACACCACAGGTTCCTGAGCGTAAGCAGGGACATCCCCTCAGCGGGACGATGCTGAGCAGTGCTTCGGCACGGACCCGAACACCCGCACTTAGCCGTGCGTGGGAGGACACTATACGATGCGTGCGGAAACCAGTTGCGTTCCAGTTTTATTTTTTTTTTTTACTCTGTGCCAACGTTTTAACCACACCAAATGCACGCGAGGTGTATGTGTCAGCACGCCTGCCAGTGCGCAGCTTTCGCTTTCTCCCCTGATTTTCCACAAAGTTTTACAGCTGATTTGCGCTTAAATTAAGATACGGGTCATAGTCTTTATTCGCTCTGACCAAAATTGGGAGTCTAATTCGCACATTTACAAACTCGATCCGATAGCGCATAGTAGGTCGGACGTGACCATATCGACACGTACTTGAACAACGTAATAGAGGCGGCATCTTTTTTCAGCCACCCTAGGACTGTGTCGCTCAACCGTGTAGTCCAGTCGCGAAGGAGCGTGTTCATTAATTTCCCGGAATATCGTGCTCCCATGCGCACTCAGTGCGCTCCTTCTGCGAACCCTGATCGCTCGTGCTATGGTGAACTAAGTGCATTTAAAAAGCCATATACGCCGCTTACTGCTTAGTTTTCTACGTGTTCAGTTGAGTTTTTCTGCGTTCAATTACTTTTAAGAGGGCTAGAAAGCACTCTCAACCGTGCAGCTGTTGCAATGTCCCGCGCGCTGTTTTCCTCTCATGTCGTGCGATCGCGGCCGCATGTTATGCACGTTAATGCGTCTGAGGTGTAATACACTCTATATAAAAACTGACGCGTTTCAGGATCCGTGCATTCGATATCCGCGGTGAATAAACTTTGTTCAGAAAGTGGATAATGTATCTATCTTATTGGGAAGGAAGGATGCAGTTCTAAGTTAGAAACTAGGTATTCCGCAGTGTGCTGAAAAAGCTCCAGGCCGTCTCATTTTATTATCGTTGTGGCAAGCTGCAACAGCTTGCACCGCGACAAAGCCATTTGTCCAGCTTTGGGAGCAAGTCAATTAAGTGTCGGAAACAACCAAACACGCAAATTTCACACCTGCAAGCACAGCTTCCCGGGTTCGAACCCGACCGCGGCGGCTGCGTGTTTATGGAGGCAAAACGCTAAGGCGCCCGTGTGCTGTGCGATGTCTGCTCGTTAAAGATCTCCGGGTGGTCCAAATTTTTCCGGAGCCCTCCACTACGGCACCTCTCTCTTCCTTTATTCTTTCACTCCCTCCTTTACCCCTTCCCTTACGGCGCGGTTCAGGTGTCCGCCGATATACGAGACAGATACTGGGCCAATTCCTTTCCCCCAAAAACAATTATTATTATTATTAGTAGTAGTATTATTATTATATTATTATTATTACTTGTCCTCTGTGGCAGCGCACAAAGCTCTCCCATAGCGTTACGCGGAACCTCCACCACCAGAAAAGGTACTAGGGACTTTTAGAGCAGGGTGACTATCGGTTAGGGGCATGGGGGAATAGCGGGGCGCCTGTGCGCATGCGCAGGACAATAACGCGTATTAACCAGAATAAATGCTATTAACCGGAAACTTTGAAATGCATTTTGCATACGTTGCAGTTTTGTGCTCATGTTTGTGTTTTGCTTTGTTCCTTTTCGAACAGCCTTACTTTTCCTTGTGGAAAAGCTTGCTTTCTTCCTCTTTTCTGTAACGGCCTTCACCGGCAAACAGTATTCGAAAATAAAACGTCTTTCCGGTTATTCCCCGCTATTCCCCTATGCTTCTAACCGAAAGGGTCACCCTATTCTAGAAGCGTCTCTTAAAGCACTAAGAACTCCGACGTGACGCATCCTTCCCGCGTTTTCTTGCCTGCATGCTATGCGCGGTTTTGCAACTGTGGCGGCCACCACTGCACAGTCACGCACGCAGAGCTGCTTACAAAGCTGAGCGTAGTACATCTGATTACACATGGCACAACCGGGTCGTGACATCGGAGGTGAGAAAGCGCCATCTTTCGGGGAACGCATGAGTGCGGAACTCACGGATGGCGCAACTGCTCTTCCCGCCATGGAGGAAGTTTTTTCTTCCTCCATGCTTCCCGCACATGGTCCATGCTCCACGCGTCCTCGCCATCCTCGCTCCTTCTGCTCTTCACCTTCCACCACCTGGTCCGTTGCGGACGGGACGACTACGCGAAACCGGGCCAACGAGGCTAATACACAGTTAGCACTGTAATGTGATAATGCAGAAGCGGTCAGACCCGCCGCGGTGCCTTAGGGCGCTCGGCCACTGATCCGCAGTTCCCGGGTTCGAACCCGACCGCGGCGGCTGCGTTTTTATGGAGGCAAAACGCTAAGACGCCCGTGTGCTGTGCGATGTCAGTGCACGTTAAAGAATCCCAGGTGGTCGAAATTATTCCGGAGCCCTCCACTACGGCACCTCTTACTTCCATTCTTCTCCTAGTCCCTCCTTTATCTCCTTCCTTACGGCGCGGTTCAGGTGTCCGACGATATGAGACAGATACTGCGCCATTTCCTTTCCTCAAAAACCAATTATTATTATTATTACGCAGTTGTCATTGGTAACTGGCTAGACGTCGAGGGCGGTGAACTGACGTTCGCGCAGTGAACTGGGCCTATAGTTTCCGATTTTTCTGACACTTCATATCATAATGGTGTAGCCCAACGAAAACGGAACGGAGGCTAGAAGGAAGCCGAACCCACGGAGCGCTAATTGGGAGGTCGACTGTATCAAACACTGCTACTGTCATGCCATCATTTTAAACGCGCGTAGATGTGGAGGTTTTGCGTAAAGTTCGGGCTTGAATTTTGCCCCTACGTCGAACAGACCAGCAGCATGTCTTCAAAGTCACTTCATATTCCGTTTCCCCTCTCAAAGTCTTAGTCTCGTTTGCTTATCGAAGCACCCCAAAAGTGAGGCAGAAGAGGTGCATAAGCCATCCCGTACGTCGTTTTAGTGTCCGAGAGAAAAACCAACGCAGAGCGAGGCAAGCCAGGAAAGTGTTGCGGCTGTCGTGGAGAGGAAGGCAGCTCTGAAAGGAGGAAAAGCGCCGTAAGGGAGGGCTATGGGTTGATTTGGACCACCTGGTCCTTTAATGTGCGTTGACATCCCATGGACGGAACACACGGCGCATTTTGCGTTTCGCTTCCATCGAAACGCAGCCGCTGCAGCCGGCATTGAACCGGATCCTTCGGCTGTCGGAGGGTCAGGGTTCAATCCCGCCCTCTGTAATGTTAAGGTAGTCCTTTGTACATGAATTTTATTGTTTATAATGCATGTACAAAACCGTGTATCTGAAAAACGTCAGTACCCGCCGCGGTGGCTCAGAGGTTAGAGCGCTCGGCTACTGATCCGGAGTTCCCGGGTTCGAACCCGACCGCGGCGGCTGCCTTTCAATGGAGGCGAAACGCAAAAGGCGCCCGTGTGCTGTGCGGTGTCAGTGTAGGTTAAAGATCCCCAGATGGTCGAAATTATTCCGGAGCCCTCCACTACGGCACATCATCTTTCACTCCCTCGTTGATCCCTCCCCTTACGGCGCTGTTCACGTGTCCAACAATATATGAGACATACTGCGCCATTTCCTTTCCCCCAAAACCAATTATTATTATATAAAATGTCAGCTACACATTTTGAGCTAAATAATGTGCACACATGTTGCATCGACATACGTTTTATTTTATTTGCTTGACAGGGAATGCCGTCAAAAGAGAGATATAGTATGTTTTGGCAAAGTGATGTCCAAGAGAGCTGGGCTTGCGAGCGAAACTAACTTTTGCCGTGCACACGTTCTCAAGGTTCGCTTACACTACACATAAATACTCCCGAAAGCAGAAGACTGGACAGCCGCAGCCGTAGCTCAGTTGGTAGAGTACCGAACGCGATATTCGAAGGTCGTGGGTTCGGAACCCACCGGTGGCATGTGGTTGTTTTTTCTTCTGCTTTTATTAATCTTCCTTTGATGAAAAATACAAAATTATTAAAAAAGACATCCCCTTTGCTCCTTGGCATCGGTGACTGTTGACTTCCGTCAATTTAAATGTGATATGACTCTTACTAACGGCCGGCTACACACCTCTGATTGCAATCAAGCGCCTAACTGCAATAAAAAGTTTACCTTCGGTAATTAGTTAAGCAGCTTAGTGTAGACGGATACAACTCAAAAACGAAGCGGCAAATTCCCCTAAAAAAAGATGGCCTCCAGCCAATGGCGACGGCAGACTCTCATGACGTGGTGATCCCCCTCTGACCAGCTAGCGGGACATCGCAGTGGGTGGCAGAAGAAAGGGGCGCGGCGTCGCGAAAATCGGTCGAAGCCATTGGCTGGAGGGCTTCGTTTGAGGGGCATCGTCCGCTTCAGTTTTATCCGACTGTATGCTGTAAAAAATAATATGCCTTTAAAGGAGTTTTCAGGTGTCTATAACTCGCACCCTTGCACCAGGCCCAGATGGGTCTTCGTGTTTTCATACACCTTGCAGGCAGGGTGTTTCGCGAAAGAGCCAGCCCGAAAATGAAAAAAGTGACCCAAAGGTGTTGGGGCGACTCGCACGCTGTTACCTCCGAGCCATTGGCGATTTAGCGCTCTTTACACCCGTATACACTCTTCAGGAAAAATGCACGCAATGGGTTTCCCGCTTTTTTTGCTTTTCTTAATGTGTTCTTTAATTTCACCATTATAACAGTTACATAATGTAATATACCTGTATTACTGGAGCTCTTCATAGAAGTAGACAGGCTGTGCACCAACAAAAACCATTCATTGAGTATGAAATCACAATACTGTAGAAATGTGGAAATTTTTATTGTCAGAACAAAGACATCCACAAAGCACAAGAAGCTTCGGCAATGAATTCCTTACTGCCATCCAAGGAACGACTGCACCATGCCTGCTTTATTGGTGTTATGGTGCTGCAAAATTAAAATTCAATTGCAGTTACACCTGCCTCCTAATTTTTTCAGAGGAAACAATCAAAAATTCATGCCTGCGCATCATTATAAACCAGCCTGAGGAAGGCTCGGACTGTGAAACTAACTCCCAGGAATAGCTTGTACACAAACATAAGGTAGCTTGTGCTGAACATCCATAATCTTGACAGTATGGCAGTTGTAGAGTGAACCGCAGTGGTGAGCCTGCTGATTATTCTTCCTCCCTCGACGAACAGGTTATCAGCCGCCTCAGGATTTCCTTCGCAGAACGGCATGCATGGTGCGAGTCTGCATTTTACTCAAAAACAGTACATTTCATATCAGTTTGCATTGCTCAATGATCCTTATAAAATGCCAACATACTTCTCATTTTTGACGTCTGATATTATGCATGCTAACGATAACAGAGAGAATAAAATCTGCCCATGTGGCGGGCGAGCGCCAGCTGTTGTTCCCTAAACCATTCCAAGGAGGCCATTGTGGTTTCAGAGAAAATAGCTAAGCGGCATTATAAGAACAACGTTTGAACTGGAAAGCTACCTGTTAGGAAATGGAGTGAAGGTTATCAGGCGATGCAATTAATTCTGCATGAATTGCTACAAGCTAGTGCAAACAACGCACTGGCCTTGCTGGAGAGCGAGCTGACTATAAAAGGCCCGAAACACCGCGACAACAGACGAAAATATAGCGCACTTCATAATGCTTCACAAACAGACCAACGATAACTCGGTGTAACATTCACTGTGACCGAAGAAAATATAGTATCTGTGTCAAAGTCAGCGATGCAACCCCTTCCATCACAGTGGTCCACTTCAACGCAACACAAAGCATGCATTCATTATTATACCAAGTGTGTGACATCTTGAAAACCAGGCAACAGTACCAAGTTAACATATCTTTCGTGTGTGCGGCCAGTAAACTCAAAAGCCATTGAGAAAAATTTGCACGAAGTCACTAAACTCTTTCACAGAAGGCCGCCGGGCCAGTTGGCGCATGATGCTTGGCAAATCCGCGCAGGGTAACAGGACACCGACAAGATGACACAGGTACAGCGCCAACAACTGAAGAATTTATCGCTTTGCTCGCAATAAATACATGAAGCATCATCCCAAATATCGAGAACGAAGGTCATGGAATTATCATTTTGTGACATCTCTCGTGACTATTTACCCAGATATTATCACGGATTATATCCGTGACTGGATTATATATCCAGTCAATTTCTTTTTTCATTAACATTATGGATGATGTGCTTCCGCAGGTTGAGGAATTCGCATATATGATGTACACCTCATATATCTCGCGCATGAGCTATCGATTATATTTCCTCAAAATTTTACAACATCCAAAGTGCGGAATGCATTCACTGTATAGCATGTGTCTTGCTTGCTTGCTGCCATATACTGTCTAAGCTGCCGAAATGCTCCATTAGACGAATGTTAACACGCCAGTCTTTTTTCCCAACATATGATGCTCAGCATGACAAAGGGATTTTGTAAAGCAAGTCATTGTCGCATGCTGTGAATTTGTCTCATTGCTTCGTCTTACACCGGGCGGTCTTTGAAGCACCTTTGCTGGGTGCGTTACATATGGCCGATTCACACGACGGACCGCTCGCCCGCGGCCCGCGCATCACGTGTTCGTGCGTCACCAAATCGAGAGGCGTGCTGTCGGCCCGCGGACTGGACAACCAAGGAAGTTCAAGTGCCTCTTCTCTTCGCGGGAATTAGCGGTGGCCCGCGAAGATGCCCGCGCTAGCTCTGGCAACCACCGCTCTTGCCAGTATTTCGGCTGCCGCATTTCGCTGAGCTGGCGCGCTGTTTTGACAAGCTGCACTGCGTTCGCTACCATGACGAAGCGATCGACGGGGCTAGCAAGACGGCCCAGGTCAATGAGGAATTGGACAAAGGGCCGCACCTGCACCATTCAATCGCAGCCATGGGTCGCAAGGAAAAACCAGTTTGACCAGCGTTGACAAACACTTAAAAATAATCTGGCAACAGTGGCACACCCAGCGCGTCGCCTGCTCTTTTGGCCCGTCGCATCCGCTTGACGTCATCGAATCGCAGGCCAGTTTTTAGTGGCGCATGAGCACGTGATGCGCCGGCCGCGGGCGAACGGACCATCGTGTGAATCGGCATATATACTAAGTTCACAGCGGCCCGCCCGACCACTTTCTTTAGCACGTGGCTGACAGAGTGCGCATATGGCATGACAGCTAACTTCCGTATTCTTTATGAAGCCTCGTTGGGGTAGATCGGCAAATTTCTTTCATTACCTTGAAGCCAAGGCTGCAGATGAGGTCATCTGGGAAACTAGCTTCACCTAACCGTGTCAGTTGGGCCTCGACACTTTCCTGTTGACGGTCAATACACAATCTGTTTAGGGCATTTTTCAGTGCGTCTGTAGCCACAGCATTTTTTCCGACTGCGGAAGATAACACAAGAACATATGGGCCTCTCCGCTGTACAGTCATAGATCGAGAAACTTAAATTGTACTTCCACTGGCATTTCATTGGTTAGCTAAAAGTTGGCAAGAGCTTCGGAGGTCTTAAAGATGTCAGCAATGACCTTGTGTTGTCCTTGGTTAGCTTGATGATTACCAGGAAGATGCACACAAATCGGAGGGTTGTTATCATATTCGTACCACGAAAAGCTTCTATTAGTTGACAATCTTGACAGGCAGGTCAGCAGAAGGTCACGAGAATTGTGTCAACACAGGAACAGGTGCATACTCCTTGCCACTGAATGTACAGATCATCATTAAACTTAACATAGGTAGAACACAAATAGATGTTTAACAACTCCAGGAATCCATCCGCATTGGTTCTGGAATCGTGCTGCTCACATGGAACCAATGCCTTCTCTTACCATCTCAGACAGGGCGGTATGTGGCAGCGTGTAATGTACCTAAGTCCTTGATTACAATGGAGTACACACTTCTTCTGGACAGCTGTTCGAGAGGAATGCAGGCATTTCTGGCTTCTTTGCCAGGAAAAGGTCTTCCGCGGTGAGCAATTCTTGCAGATACCACCCTACGGGTTGCTGCCACGATCCTTAATTGTTCAGAGACAATGACACCAGAAGGCCGGTTATCCTTTTGTGTTTCTGCCTTAGCGAAGGCATAGGCCCTCACCCATCTTCACAGAAGGCCCTATGTAGGGTTCGGCGCGCTGTCGCATCTTTTTGTACATGTGTTGCGAATATTCCGCGAGAGGGCAGTGACCTAGGCTGCGCGTCCGGTTTTGTTTTATTTTGTTTTGCTTTGGTGCACGTCGTTAGAAAGGGACTCATGCCTTTTTGGTTAGTCTCTCCATTCGTCCTTGCGGTTTCCTTCGCCGCTCCGGACGGCGGGGCTATCTGCCGGTCTCGACCTTGGACCTCTGTCCCCTTGGCGAAGGATTGCGAGACCACCTAGGGAGCGACTCGTGGGTGAGGGAAAATGCTGACATCAGTTCTGAGCTTTCCTATTCGTTAAAACTGATGAGCCGCAGTTAGCAGTTTATTTGTGCGTGTGGAAAGGGGCGCGGGCATCTTCGGGGTGTATCCGCGAAGGGAGCCGCGCCCGTGCGCTTTTGTCTCTAGCTACTCCTAGCTGGCAGGCGCTCGGTCTGGCCGAGTGCGGAGGGAGTGACCGTTGAGAGCTGGTGCGAGGCGCGCCAGTTTGACTGTTGGGACGCGGTGTCCCTCGCCTCTGTGCAGGCGGTCGGCTAGGCCGGCCGCGGATAGCTGTGGCCGTATACTGACTTTAGTTTGTACCCATCTGTAAATAGCCTGTATAAAAGTTCGTTTCTCACTAAACGCTTCGCCTGCAAGTCATATCATCGAGAAGCCTTCAAGCGGTGCATCCAGTTTCTAGAAATCACCGGACCAACACCTCCGGCAAACCTTTACTCCCAAGTTTAGTCAAGTTGTTGGCTTCACACAAGTTTTTGGGCTTCGTTCTTCAATGTTTGGCACTTGACCTTCTTTTGCAGCTTGTAGAATTTATTTGCAATGGCTTCATTTGTTTTCGCAGTAAGTAGCTGAAATTAGTATGCAACACGCCCAGCAAAGGTGCTTCAAAGACAGTCCAGTGTATGACGAAGCACAGAGAGAAATTCACAGTATGCGACAGTGGCTTAGTGTACAAGATCTCTTTGTCATGAAGAGCGTCATATGTTGGGAAATAAGGTCGGTGTGTCAACATACATCTAATGGAACATGTCGGCAACACAGACAGGACATGGCAGCATGGTAGCAAGACACTTGTCGGACTATTGGTGCATTCCACAATTTCGAGAATGTAAAATTCTGAGAACACATAATCGATAGCTCATGAGCGAGATATACCAGACGTACATCATATATATGAATTGTTCAACCTGCGTAAGCACATCGTCAGTAACATTAACGAAAAAAAAATTGGCTATCTGGATAAATAATAACAACAGATGTGACAAAATGATGATTACATGACTTTCCTCCTCTGCAATTTGGATGATGATTGCAGTATTTATTTTGAGCAAAGCAATAAATTCCTCAGATGTTAGCCAGCGTTTTATCTGTGTCTTGCCTGTGTCCTGTTACCCAGCGTGCTGTTTTACCAAGACTAATATACTGTCACATATTCTTAAGAGATGAAGTCTAGATCTGGAAAACGACCACAAGGGGTTCCAGCAGATGTTTGCTTTCAGCACCCACTCTCGAAGAAATACATACACATCAACGTGTTCGTCTGGAGATCACACAATGCTAGCTGTGGCATATACAATGTTCATAAAAAACAAGTCAGGTCATTTTTTTTTACTTCACGAGTTCTGGTTCCCTTTATTTAAGGCACACATGCGCCATGTAGTGAACGAAAGTCCTAACTAGATAAATAGAATAAATCATTTTGCAAACATCGCTACTGTAAAATGGTGTTAACAAATGGCCACATTCACCCTTAGGACAGATCTGCATTTCATCTGCCATTACATATGAAACATGAAAATACCAAGCAGCCAGATGAATGAATAAAATTTTCTCGAACATTTCGCAAAGGCACATACAGTCATACCACTCCACTGGTCCAGTTGAGTATGCTGCTCAGGAGCAGCAGTATCCACATGGGCCGAATGCCTGCACCTGTCGAACCATCCTACCACCTACTTCTACGGCGGACTCCGTAATGATAGCAGTGAGATTATCATCCATTGTTTGAACATTAAGATCACCTTCCTCAGTTAAAGCCGAATAACTGTTCTTCAGTGAAATCCTGAATTCCTCTACTTTTCCTTTCACTGCTTACTCGTTAAAGGGCCTCCGCTTCACTAGTTTCTTCCGGTCCCTCTCCAAGTCTAAGCTAATTCGAAACTATACCACTCTGTGGTCACTACAACGTACCTTTCCGAGGACCTACACATCCTGCACAATGAAAGGTGGACCGCATATATTATGAAGTCTTACTTCATTTTTAAAATCTCACATTGGGGCTCTTCCACGTCCACTTCCTAGAGGCTTTCAACGATCGGGTCATCATGGCTGGATGTAGGCGCGCCGGCGTATAAACCACCTTCAGCTTGTACCTTATTAAGCGTAATTACATTATCTGCCACGCTCTCGTTAATGCTATAGCACTCCTGTATGTTGCCAGCTATGTCCTGATTGATCACGAGTCCGACACCAAGTTCTCGTCTGTCCGCTAATTACGCACTACCAGACTACCAGTCCTTTCCAGGACTAAGGTAAGAATGAAGTCAATTCATGCATAGTGACAAAAATACGAAGAGATACTGAAATTGATACAAACAAAACCGCAACAAATTATGCTTGCTAGGTGCTACACAAATTATCGTAAAGCATGCAGACATGAATGAAAACTCATCCCGAGATACCACAGGCAACACGTCTGCATTTAGCTGATTCTAGTCGTGTGTAGTTAGCAGAAAGAAGGAATATTTGAAGCAATCTTTAGAGCATTGTATTCTTTGACATGTCGACTGTGTTTATCACGAGTGCTATCCACGATAGCACAGTACGTGCCAGCCCCTTAGTATATACTGTATACGGCTCACCTGTCCTCCTAACCTCACTAAGCCCTATGACATCCCGTTTAGTACTCTCTAGCTATTTCATCGAACAGCACTGCTATAGGCTAGCCTCGATGGATAAGGTTCTAGCATTAAACGCTGCCAGGTTCAGTTTCCAATTGCGGCCTGTCCGCGGAGCCAGAGATTATTGCACCCTCCGCTTCGTCACAGGTCTGACCGCCGGCTTGGTCAGTCGTTCCGCAACCACTGGGGCAGAGGGTTAATTTGTGTAACCATATATTTACAAGGTTGTGGCCAAGTAATACACCAGGGTGGCCAAATCCTGCTCTGGTGAGATAGTGCGTAGTTCTGGTCACCGAGATCAGACCGCACCCCAGGCCTGGTTATGCAATTCCATTGACTCGCAGGGCTTTCTTTTTCAAATCCGGTGGAGAATTTCGCGGCACCTGGATTCGAACCCTGTCCTCTTGCACGCGAGGCGGATGCTCCACCCCTAAGCCACCGCTGCATTGCCCAAAATAAATCAGCGGGACCGAAACGCGCGCTGCAAACCTTCAGTGCTACTTTGTACTCTTGCTTTCTTCTTGCGCCTAGACCATGATTTTTTTGGGTTTTACTTCTCTATGGGCAAGCCAGATGCGATGGCGGGTGGGCTGAAATCGTGTGTGCTTGAAGCGCTAGCTTCCCCGACTACCATGAATAGGAGAAAAGCCGGACATTTTCTTGGCACCCTTGTTTTCTCTCCGCGCATGCGTTCCCGCCGCCTTTCTTCCCGCGATTAGAGCCGCTGAGGTAGGTGCGCCGCGGTAGGTGTCGCACCTGTCGCTCCACGCTGTCAATATCCAAACGCTTTGCATACCAGACCAGCCATGCTCCTTCCCTGAGGCCCAGTGTTTAGAGATAACAATAGTCATGTAAATAAATCTGGGGTGGAAATTAGCAAAAAGCGATTGGAAGATTGGTGGCTCAAAAGTAGAGAGATGACATAAGGTTAAAATTGTAGGAAGACGTATATTAAAGAAAATGGCAAATTTTGAAAACTTACAAAGCAGTTAAACAAAAATAAAGGAAAAACTGAGCATTGTGGCAACTGCCATCACCCCACTTCAAAGGGGACGCTCATACCATCCATCCATCCATCCATCCATCCATCCATCCATCCATCCATCCATCCATCCATCCATCCATCCATCCATCCATCCATCCATCCATCCATCCATCCATCCATCCATCCATCCATCCATCCATCCATCCATCCATCCATCCATCCATCCATCCATCCATCCATCCATCCATCCATCCATCCATCCATCCATCCATCCATCCATCCATCCATCCATCCATCCATCCATCCATCCATCCATCCATCCATCCATCCATCCATCCATCCATCCATCCATCCATCCATCCATCCATCCATCCATCCATCCATCCATCCATCCATCCATCCATCCATCCATCCATCCATCCATCCATCCATCCATCCATCCATCCATCCATCCATCCATCCATCCATCCATCGAACAGCCTAACGCTTTGCATACCAGACCAGCCTGGTGGTGGTCCCACTTAATCGTTCTAGGGGGTGCGGCCGCACTTCCTTATACCAAAAATAAAATAGAACAATCGATTTCTTTGTTTGCTTTCTATTTGTAGAACAAATTTTTCGCGCTTTATTGTTGAACAGCAAATGGCGAACGACATAGAAGTTTTACCTTAACTCATGCTTTGAATATTGACGGCTACGTGAGCAATACTCGTATATAATCATTTTATATTTATCCCACAATACTATAACTTGAATGATAGCGCCATTCATGAAGAGCAAAGTAACTGTAACCGAAAAGTAAACGACATATGCATCTTTCCTTAATATAGCTTTTGCTTCGAATAATTAAACATTTACACGTGTACTCCTTTCCACGGACGCTAATTTCACGAAAACCAGTACTCAGGTTTTTTTTTCTTTTTACAAGGCGGTCTGTGACACGAGATGCGTCAACACGAACATGCCTGTGGACGTTCAGCAAAGCAGGCGCGATCAGGCGCTCCTCGGCCATCTTTGCCCGAAGCCACGTCTTCAAACGACGGCGTGTTGACAACGGGCGCTCTGCCGAGGCGATGCTGACTGGTAGCGAAGTCAGAGCCTGCAGTAGAGTTCGTACGTTAGCGTGCAGTTTTTCAACGCAAGCATCAAGGGCCTCGAGGGTGGTAGCCTGGCAGTGGGGCGCCACTCGTCTGCCGGGTCCATTTTGATATCCAAATGAGTGGCTCAGACGCAAGCGTTCTTGCTCTGGCAGCTCGGTTGCAGACTACCATACACCGGTCTGCAAGCCTTTCGATTCTTGAGTCGTTGCTTTCGACGCCTTCTGTCACGAGAACACTGGCCAGGCAAATGTGCAGGCCGTGCACGGAAAGGATTCCTGCGTGTCCACGCTCGCTGACACCGTTGGAAAGGAAGCTGAGCGGCTCGCGTCGAGCGACGGATGTGTGCTGAGCTTGCTTTCTTCGATGGCAAGAAGGAGGAGCTGACTTTACAGAAAGTACCTCCAGAGGAGGGGCGAGAGCGCGTAACCTTGCGCGTAGAGTCACTAAATAAAGACTTAGAGTACCGGCGCTCTTTTCTCCTATTGTTCTGTGCCGCCACCACGATCATTGGTCAGTTTGCATCACGTGATATTTGTTTACACTGCGACGGTTCATGGGGGCTGCCATTTTGTGGCTTATGCGTTTTCATTCGGGCAACTGTGGTAGTCCTAGTGCTGCGACGCTGCGAGTGTTGCCGGTGACCGACGTGCTGAGCTGTGCTCCTTTCTGTTTTCAATAAGCAATTTTCCATAAATTAGAAAGCATTTGCGTCTGGGTGGCAAGGTTTTTTATGTTATTGCTTGCTGAAGCGGTAAAATATATGTTTCCCGAAAATCAGCCGGCGAGCAGCTGCGTGCACGAAAACCGACGCTGCATATCGAATGTCTGTGTTAGTGTATCGCAAGATTATGCCATTCCCTGTAACCAGTCCCCAAAGTTACACGGAATTATAGTGATTACTGTACTCCGGAAGCGTGCTGACGATCGAGTTGCATCAGGTACAAGGTGCGAATACGCGTGCAAACGGCTCGCTGCCGCTCGCTTCCAGATTAAGCCGCTGTTTGAAGCAGTCGCTAGTGCGCCGAGCGTTATTTTACCTCCAGCGGGGTTACCCTTGCCTTAATCCCCGTGAATAGCTCAGCCGGAGCGCTCGTATATTTCTGCAATAAATGTGTGGAGTAACCGTGACGATACCCGTAGTAGCATTGTATTCGACCACTGCCTACTATGAGCCATTAGCAATACTCCCGCGGTGTTGCCACATTAGCTCCTACAAAATAAAAGCAAGTTTAAAATTCAACGCCTGAAGTGTTATAGCAACAGCACCTACTGAGGAGGCGATCGCCTATCGCAATATATAATAAAACATACGAACAGCGCAACGCTGATTGCGCAGAGTCAAGAAAAAATTGCCCAGAATAATCAAAAATAACCTGGAATATTTAAGTTCATAATACAAGGGGTGTCTCCGCACGACGAAAGCATAAACTGAAGGCAACAGCTGTACTGTTTCCATCTGAGCGGCTCCACGCCGTACGGCTACGATCCCCGCCGCAGCGCAGGGTGGCTAACAGCGTTGTTTACAAAATGGCCGGGCCAAAGTTAGCGGCGAGGTCGCCGAAGCGGCAATCTGGCAACAATGATAAACAACAAAATGGCCGCCCCTGCTTACTGCCGTGCTGCAGTGATGGTACTCTAAGTCTTTATTTAGTGACTCTACTTGCGCGTATAGAGCGATGCCCTCCCCCTTCAACCGGGAAACGGAAGTGAACATAGCGGAAACGACTCGAAAGTTCGAGAGAAAATTGGAGGGGACACTTAATCCAATATATGCAGACGGTCGTTCTCTACTTTACATTCATAGACCCCTGGGACTCCTCATACCCCTCCTGGCGCAGTGGTGCAGCGGTCATTAATTCAACTGCCACCTGCCAGGGTGGGCAGTTTGCTCACTATCCGGTGGGCAGGTTGCGCTGACGCCGCAGGGTCATGTGACCTAGGTGCTGTCGCGTTACAATTCTCCACGCCGACCAATGGCGACGCGCGCGCCGGCGGTAGGGTGAGCGTCAGCTCCACACTCCCCTCTTCCCCAAAGCGGCGCGACGACCATGTCCTCCTTCGGATAGAGATTACCGCACGCGCTGTTCCCCTTTCCACCTTCAACAAGAATATCCTCTCTCTCTCTCTCTCAGCTGCGCTGTCGATGACGCTATGTTGTTGTTGTTGCCTGAAAAGATGATGGCACATACCCACGGTGGGGGATTGGCCAGGGTTTGGTGCAGGTCCAAACAGGGAATGTCTAATCCAAGTGAATCTCAACCGGCTTATCAATTAAGATGATTGGGAGTGAAAAGGAAATCCTTAATTAGATTGAGCATGAGGAAATCGATTTGTAAATCAAGGAAACAAAGCTGTGCGAGTAGAATTACTAATGTGAGGATTGATAAGAAAGCAAATAATTTTGAGAGAAGGAAATTTTTAAAAAAATCTAAAAATTAACACAAAAATCTCCCGGTTGCACTGGTATACTTGTGGAGTAGTTGGCACACTTGCCAAATGCATGCCCTTTGACGGTTGCACCGAATGAGATGAGGACGGGAAGAGTAAACGGCAGTCCTAATTGAGCGAGCGGATTTACCAAAAACTGAATTCTCTGCCGTGAAAACCGCCCGCAGTAGAGGATGAAATGATCTATGGATTCAACGTCCCCGCATGACGCACATAGATTCGACGGCATAAGTATGGATTAAGGCGAGGTATCCTACAACGCAGCAGTGTCATAGAAACCTCACATTGTCTTGATGTACAGTAACGTATATTCCATGGGAATTTCAAATGTTCGAAATCCGCTGTACCAAGGATGGGCTCATGGCTCAGGTAATGGTGAATTTGGAAGCGTTCATACAGGGACGTGGTCAGAAGTATGAGGTTTGTAACGCCCTGGGCAACAGGGCCATTGATGGCAGATTTTGCTAGGAAATCGGCCATAGAATTTGAAGAAATGCCACAATGTCCTGGTATCCACTGAAAACGCACCTCTATGACATGACGTGGCACGAAGTACAATAGGGATCGGTAAAGGAGAGTATTTTGCGAGCTTTCCAGTGCAGCCAAGACTGAGCGGCAGTCCGAGAGAATGATGACTTGATCAATATTGCTGGGAACGTTTTGAAGGGCCGAACCGATAGCGAGGAAGTCAGCAGTGTAAATTGGAGTATAATCAGGGATCCGGAGAGAGTAACGCCAATCTAGTGTTTGTGAATAAACACCTACTGCTGCCTGTTCGGCTTGTTGAGAGGCATCCGTAAAAATTGCAGCATGGCTCGGATACTGCAATAGATAATCCTCCAGGAGACCATTTAGCATGTTGGCAGGTAATTGCTTTGCGTAAAGCGGCATTCACATGGTCAAAGCAAACAGTTGGTGCTGCCTGCAAATCGGTGACGCATTGCACGGACCTAAGCGTGACCTAAGCGTGGACAAGAGGTACTCAGTGAACACAAATTGAGACAGTTTGTAGATCGGCCAATGTTTATCTAGAAAGAATGCCGGGGTTGTCAAAAAAATTGGAGGGGCCATTCCAGGCATTGGCTCAAGTCCCCGTAGGAAGGTGCGCACTGTGAGAAGTTGGAAGCGGGAGTTCAAGTCCCGTATGCGAGCTTCCAGAAAGAGGACGCAATTGGCCACTGATTTTGGTAGACCCAGGCATAGCCGTAGAGCACGTCTCTCCAAAAGAATCAGCGGTTGAATTTTATATCTAGGGCAACCGGAGAACAGAACGCAACAGAACTCCAAAATTGGTCTAACGTAAGTTTTGTAAAGAAATAAGAGAGTGTCTCTGCGCATACCAAATTTCCTATGGCTGATTCGCATAAGGCGACCGAGAGCTCGCTCACCGTTTAAGGCTATACTTTTGATATGAGGTCGCCAGTCGAGGTGAGGGTCGTAAATGACCCCTAGATACTTTAAGGACTGCACTTGCGGGATTTGGGCGCCACAATACTGTAGACTGATATAAAGAGGGGACGCTGGAGGAAAAATGAGAACTGAAGATTTGTTCACGTTAAGAGTTAAGTGTAACTTGCCCAGCCATACTTCCAGTGAATTGAGGTAGGTCTGCAAAAGCTGGTAAAGTGAGTCTATGTCTCTAGAAGAAGCGAAAAAGGCGATGTCGTCCGCATATACATACACCTTGACGTCACCCTGAGTAGGTATATCTCGCATCAGTATGTTAAAAAGTAACGGAGACAGTACGGAGCCCTGCGGCACGCCTCTAGTCTGTGAAAAAGTCTCGTACGTAAAAGAACCGTCCGAACAGAAGAATCACCTTTCTTTTAGGAATTCCTGAACCCATGCAAGAATATAAAAAGGCGGCCGAATTTCGTCCAGCTTGTTCAATAAAATCGGATGTTCTACACTGTCATACGCTTTAGCAATATCCAAGGTGACTAAAGCCGCGACCTCTTTCTTCCCCATTGCCATCCTAATTCTACTTTCCAAACCCAAGTGTGCGGTCCAAATCGAGCACCCCCGACGAGACCCTATCTGAGAAGCACTGAAGGCTTGTAACGCTAGAACAAGATCTGTTAGACGGGTATGCACAATTCGTTCAATAACTTTAACTAAATTACACAAGAGGGAAATGGGATCCTCAAGAAGTAAGATTATTTTCGCAATTTTTCATTCAGGAGGGAGCCAAGATTTCTCTAGAGAGACATTAACCATATGCAAAACATCCGAGGCTATGTGTATGTGCGCGGCTGCCTTGGCGCGCAGGGACGAGCAGACGCGGCGCGCCGCACAAATGAATGTCGCGAGTCAGCCCGCGCCGTAGGCCTAGCTTCGAAGAGGGGTGACTCCTGGGGAAACACCGCTGAGCGGCCAGCCGAAGAAGACCTGCGAGGGAGCGCGCGCCAGACTTCGGGACGGCGCCATCCTGGCCCAGCAGTCGTCGGGCTGTCGCAGTGCCCGGCGAACAACGCGTGTTTATTTGGCGTGCCTGTCTCGTACATTGCTGCACTGCTGTAAGATCTCTAATGGTACTGTAGCCTTTTTTGCGTATTGTGTTACATGCGTTGCATTGTATTAGAGAACACTGTGTACACATTCTTACGAGTGCTGAGTAAGCACCGCTGTATCGACTCTGCTATGCGAAGCTTGTTTTGCAGTCAACCTTTTACTCCGACCCATCCTCTGGCTTGCTACCGGCGAAAGCGGGGCACCAAACGACCACAGCTTTCTGTCCCTTGGTGGCTGTTCATCCGGTTGAGCCTGCCCCGCCGAGCCGAGGGCGTCTCCTTTGTGACCGGGACCGCTACCCCCGCACGCTTTAAGGGTGTTTGGGAATGCGCCCCACCCGTGCACACGTGACAGCGGGACCCGCACGAAACCACTGTTGAACTTTTTCAATGAGACTTTGTTGTGGCGGAAAAGCTACTTACACTGTACAAGCCATGTTCCGGTGAACGTACAACGTACGGTCGGCTTGACACGTCACACAGTCGCGGAGAGGAGCTTTCCAGTTCTGCGTCAAAGGTCACTTCTCGCCCCGTCACAGGTATTTGAGGGTGGTGACCTTCTTCCCCGCGTGTCGGGTGAGCCCATTATTTTGGACTCCATCGGGACCCCGCGCTGTCCTGGCCGAATGTACTTAGGTGCTGCTTCAGAGGTATTTGTTCTTCTTGCTTCGAAATATAACCGGTGGGAAGTTTTCTCTACGTGCTCCGTGAAAGCTCGAAAATGGACGTTCAGAAAGGTGTCCAAAGGGTGTCTATAGAGTCACTAAATAAAGTCTTTATTTAGTGACTCTAGGTGTCTGAGGGGGGGGGTGGGGGGGAGGGGGCGTCCGCCCCCTCCGCCTCCCTCAGGACCGCCACTAGACCAGCCACACTTGCAGTGCATCCAACAGAAGGCTTGTATACGCTGAATGACGATATCGTGCACATCCTCGACTCGCCGCGGTGGCTCAGTGGTTAGGGCGCTCGACTGCTGATCCGGAGTTCCCGGGTTCGATCCCGACCGCGGCGGCTGCGATTTTATGGAGGAAAAACGCTAAGGCGCCCGTGTGCTGTGCGATGTCAGTGCACGTTAAAGATCCCCAGGTGGTCGAAATTATTCCGGAGCCCTCCACTACGGCACCTATTTTTCTCTTTCTTCTTTCACTCCCTCCTTTATCCCTTCCCTTACGGCGCGGTTCAGGTGTCCAACGACATATGAGACAGATACTGCGCCATTTCCTTTCCACCAAAAAACCAATTATTATTATGCACATCCTCGCGCCTCACCGAGAGCGCATTCGCGTAAGAAGCACACTCGCGCGAACACTTTAGTGTAGCCGTGGGCAGCGCACCACAGCACAAAGCTGCCGCCTGATCATCTCTCAGGCAGCCCTGTTGGATTACAAGTGGCGCCCCCTACAGGCCGTGAAACTAACACGGTCAGGGCTTTTTATTCATCCGTAAAGAAACCGTTGTAACCCTTACACTGGATAGTATGCCGTGAGGTCCATGAATTCCTGCTGGATAACATTTGCAGCGCCAACGTTTTTGTTATATTTTGTCAACGTCAGGGTGCACGGTACGCCTGCCTCGCCCCCCATAAGCAAGAACGAAAGAAAAGATAGCAAAACTGTTGCTTTGCGTTATCCCTTCCCTTACGGCGCGGTTCAGGTGTCCAACGATATATGAGACAGATACTGCGCCATTTCCTTTCCACCAAAAACCAATTATTATTATTATTATTACTACCGCAGCGGTGGCCTAGTCGACTGAGCATCCGCCTCGCATGCGGAAGGTGCGGGGTTCGATCCCCAGTGCCGCCGGGTTCTCACCGGTGATACAATGGGTACAAGCTTCCCCTGCCTGGTGTTCGGCTTATTTAGGGTGAAATGCTTGCGAAATTGGTCTTCGACCCCACCTTGAGTAATAGAAAAACCTTGTGCCATGGCGCTCTTTGGCCACAGATGCCTTTGCGTCATAAATAAAAGAAACATCATCCTCATCAAAATTCGTCTTTCTTGCCATCTGTATCCTTGTCGGCCATTCATGCTACATATAGTTCTCGCTTCTTCAATAAAATGAGAGAGCAAAATGGCCTTTAATACTGCGTATGCCTCCGCAGTCCTTCTGACCTCGCTGTCATGACATGCCCTCTAATTCCCCGAACAGCTCTGCTGGCTCCATGGGCTCTAGCGTTAAACGTTTCCAGGCTCAGTTTCCAACGGCAGCTTGTTCTATGTCATATACAGGGTGTTTCACCTGAGGCTTTACACAGCATTTAAAAATAGGTTTTTTGAGTTAGAAGCGCGCTTTTTTCGGCATAGCATCTTCAGCGGCGGAGTACATCAGAATACAACTAAAACCAGCTAATTAGAAAAATGGTTAATTAAAATCAGATGGTTAACTTTTTAACTATTACTGTTCGGTACCTTGATTACAGAGACGCGCGTAGCCTATTGTGAGTGATATCTATATAAGTTTTTAGATGTTCCAAAACGCGGTTAGCCTCGGCGCTGTGACCCGACAAATTTTGGCCATTTCCACAAGTTACGTGCTCTGGACGGGTTGCTTTGGCTGCAAGATTTTTAAAACCGCATATATTTTGGCCCAATATAGGCAAAATTTGTTGGGCCACAGCGCCGAGGGTAACAGCGTCTTCAAAATTCTAAAAACAGATCGGGATAATATTGACGGTGGGCCTCTCAATAATTCAGGAGCCCAACAGTAATAGTTTAAAAGTTGACTATTCAATATTACCTAACCAGCAGCTAGTTAGCAGGTAATACCTGTATTCTGATTTACTCACACCGCTACCGATTTTACGCCGAAATAAAAAAAAACGCTCTTCTAACTCAAAAAGCCTATATTTAAAAATCATGTAAATTGCTAGGTGAAACACCCTGCATATCTGACTGCCGCCTTGGTGAGTTTCTCCACAGGCGCTGGGGGCTGAGGGCCGGGAGTTAATTGGTGTACCCATGTAGGAGGTGGTGGCCAAGTGTTATTAGATGGTCAACCCCTGCTCTGGTGGGAGGATGCGTTGCCGGCTGTGTTCGCCTATTCGGTGCTATACCAAGCTGCACCCCAGGCCGGGTTATTCGAGTTCACCCACACTCAGATTTGTTTTTCTCAATCTGATAAAGACCTGCGGCGCAACCGGGATTCGAACCGGGGGCGTCTTGCACTTGAGGTGGATGCTCCGACTCTACGCCATCACTGTGTCCTTAAAGGTGCACTGAAGAGGAGTCTGAACTCTCTTTACCGCGGGAACTCGATCTACACGTTCCGAGCATTCTTAGAAACCTCGAATTATTGTCCTGTGCAGCCGATTTCCCTAATTAGTCCCGTGGCGGCTTGCCTCACTGCCATCGGCGGAGGGATATCTAAAATCAAAGAGTACACGGGTATTTTTATTTCCGTGGGCCTGATTTGCGGCTATGTTGTCTGCGACTGAAACAATTTATTCTCAGAAAGCTAAACAAAGTAAATAAAAGCGGAAGCGAAGCCGCCGCGAGACTGGCTGAAAGGCACTCCACGCATTTTTTGACTCCTCCTACCTTCAGCGTTGAGTTAAAAAAAAGGGCGCTCTCAGTGCAAAGGCAGGAAAAAACAGTGCTTTTCCAGGTTGGCGGAACAGCCAACCTTCGTCAGCCCTTTTCTTCGAGGGCTCCTCGTTGAAAGCCTGAAATAATCACCGGCAGTACAACGAGTAGTGTACGAAGCCCCTGTAAGCACGTGGTGTGTATCGTTTAGATGATTTCTCAGAAGTGCCTCAAAGTGGACCTGTCTGTTTTTCCTGTGAAAGCACGCATGAAGCGACCACATTTGACTACCGCTCTTGTGAACCGCTAATTCAGCACGCAAACTTGTGAGCGTACTTTTAATATTCTCCCAAAGCCCACATGAGTCAGGTAGTTTTGGTGTGCTGAGAAAAAAAAAGTGCTGCCGGTATCGCGCCGGTGACTTCTATAGCATCTGTAAGCCCGATGCGACCGGGGATTGCAGTGCCATGACACAAATTGCGCAAGGGTTAAGCGGGCCAGCCATGTCCCGTAAAGAGTGCCACAGTTGGAGCTCTGCCTTTGGGTTTCGCGAGGGAGTGTGGAAGGGGTTGTCCCTCACAAGTTGACCTCCCTTGACTCCCTAGCAGGAAATGAGCCTTTTGTCTGTCTGAAATGTGACGAGAAGACCATCTCCACTTGCAGAAAATGTGTGGTAGCTTGCAAAGACAAGCTGTCATAATCCCCCCCCCCCCCCGGCACAGTTATGCTTCGTATTAATTGTACCCGTTCTACATGATTTCCCCTCACTATGTGATGCCTAACAGGGGTTAAGATATGGTAAATAACGAGGATGAGGAGGACGAGTAAAATATTTTCTTGCCATATCTATTTTTTAGTGTGTGTGTGTGTTTGTGTGTGTGTGTGTGAGAGAGAGAGAGGGAGAGAGGGAGAGAGAGAGAGATAGCATGACGTGCATTTCTGTTTAAAACATATACAGCGAAGTATACGCTTCGTTAAAGGAAACATATTCGATCTTTTTGAAAGGAAAGGACCGATTTTTTTCGAGAGTGCGCTCTTGATCGGTCCTCCGATCGAAACGTCAAGTCAAATAAAAATGTTTCCTTTTACGAAGTTTATACTTCATTATTTATACCACCTTAACAAAAAAAATCAGGCATCTAGTGAATTCTTAAACACATGTATAACTTTCGGTCTGTCTCAAATTATTTGAGCCCACCCGTACGACTGACCATTCATCTAACATTAGCCTGATTAACTCTGTGCTCCTTCTTATATTACGGGCCTTAGTGACCACGTTGTTGACCACACTACCTTTTCCACTAATATTACCAAAAGTACTAAAACAAAAAAGTTCTATCGCTCTACGACAAAGGAGACAACATTAGCATGAATCGTCATGTTCTTGTATTCTATAACGATTTCGCCTCTCTACGTATCCTATGCGTTCTACCGAGTCCAACCGGTCTCTCTACAAGTTCAAGCTGTGGCGCCTAATAACACTTCACATCCCCACCATCAGCATAACAGGGCGACCACGTTCTTCATGGTTTAATAGGACCGGATCACCGGTACGCATATCCGACGTACCCAATGTTTTGAACCAATCATTATGTTCCGTTTTTACTTCTGCCGCTGCCGCATCCGCCGATGGATGGCATCACCTTCAACCAGCATGGTATTGTGAAAATTATCGACTCGCTAAAATGTGCATCTTCCTGCAGTATCGATGATATCAATTCGAAAGTTTTAAGAAACACCAAACTTGCTTCCAGTCTTTTTCTTTCCCTCATTTTTCAGCAGTCGTTTGGTACTGGCTCCGTCCCACATGACTGGCGAATTGGCATGGTCATTCCAGTTTTCAGGAAAGGTGTCCCATCATGCCCAGGTGAATACGGACCCATTTAATTCGCTAACCAGTGTATGCTCTGAGATCATAGAACACGTCATCTACTCTATTGTTACTACATTTCTAACATCAGTGATCTTTCATCCAAACCAGCACGCACGGATTCCGGAAAGGTCACTCATGTGAAACCCAATTAGCATTGTTCCTGCGTAACATTCATCCCTACCTTCACGGCAATATCCCAACTGATGCTCTATTTCTAGATTTCGAGAAAGCTTTCCATAAAGAACCCCATTCCCGCCTTTACTTAAAATGTCTCTGTTAAACATTCATCCGATTGTCTTGAACTGCATTAGAAGCTTTCTGACCGACCGCATGCAAATTGTTTCCTCTAATGCCCCCCCCCCCCCCCATCTCATCATCTTTCACGTTCTTTCAGGAATACCCCAAGGCACAGTTCTTGGCCCTTCCTCTTTCTAATATACATTAACGACCTGCCTTCTGCAGTAACGTCTACCATCCCCCTGTTCGCGGATGACTGCGCGCTCTACCGCCCCCTAACTGACGCCGACGATATGCTTCTGTCCCCCAAAATATCCTGGATAGCATGAAGCAGTGGTGCATTACGTGACTAATGTGTCTGAATACTACAAAGACTACCAATCTCTTTTCACCGCCGCTGAAGTTATACTTCACAAAATTATAAAATTAACCATACTACAATTACTTCAACTAAACCTTTTAAATATCTTGGTATTAACCACACTAGTGATCTGTCCTGGTCTTACCACGTTAACCAAATAATAAATTCGCCTAATCGAACAATTGGCTATTTCCGTCGTAACCTGTCCATGGCGCCTTCTTCCTTAAAATTACCACCGTCCAAAACATTTGTGCGACCTAAATTTGAATACACCTGCGCAATCTCTGGACCACACCAGTCTAACCTCATTTACATTCAATGCACATGCTAACTAGCGCTTAAGACAAGGAGAGAAGACAGACGTACACCACGAATGCTATAGACATCAACTCTTTTTAGTCCACAGAGACACACTCAATATATAGGCAAACATGTACAACGGATCCCACCCTAAAGCGCATGTGCAACGGCACCTTCTGGTTTAATAATAATAATTGGTTTTTGGGAAAGGAAATGGCGCAGTATCTGTCTCATATATCGTTCGACACCCGAACCGCGCCGTAAGGGAAGGGATAAAGGAGGGAGTGAAAGAAGGAAGGAAGAGGAGGTGCCGTAGTGGAGGGCTCCGGAATAATTTCGACCACCTGGGGATCTTTAACGTCCACTGACATCGCACAGCACACGGGCGCCTTAGCGTTTTTCCTCCATAAAAACGCAGCCGCCGCGGTCGGGTTCTAACCCGGAAACTCCGGATGGTGGTGGTGGTAAACATTTATTATTTACAAGGAAGTGTTTGAGCCCAGGCCCTATGGCCCAGGTCCTCACAAATCTAGGTGGAGCTCCTATTCCGGAGCCCCAACGGCGTCTAGCGCCGCTCGCGCCCTGGCGACCAAGGTCCGTTGGGACTGCAGGTCATGGCAGCTGAGCAGCGCCGCCTCCCAGGCCTCCCTAGAAGGGTGGGAGATGAAGGATTGGGAAGGGTGGGGATTGGAAGGGCAGGCCCAGACCATATGGAGAACGTCCGAGAACGTCGCTCCACACAGCCTGCAGCCACCATCAAATTCTGAATTGAAGTGTTTCAATACTGCCGGGCACAGCATTAGTATTTGTAAAAATTTTGAGAAGCCATTCGTCTGCTCTCCGGAGACCCTTACAGGGTTCCGGAAAGCGACGATGACTGTCCTTATAATATGTAGTGATGTCTTTGAATGTAATTAGATATTGGGTAGGCTCGTAGTAGGCTTCCTGAGCAAGTGTCAGTGCCCGGGAGAGAGCGCGCGGGCCGCCTGATCGGCTAACTCATTGCCCTGGAGTCATTGGTGGCCGGGAGCCCAGATGAGGTTACAGTTTGGAGGGTCGCTGAACCGACAGCAATTTTGTAGGATGCGCCAGGCGAGAGGAGGTATCCAACCCAGCTCATAGTTCCGACAGGCCCCCTTCGAGTCGGTAATGATGTGTTTCACTTGTGGGAGAGAGAGTGCGAGCGCAATCGCGATTTCCTCCGCGTGTGTTGCGCTGTAGGCGCGGAAAGTGAGTCCTGCCACTGTGGTGTTGTCGTGGACCACTGCTGCGGTGAACCACCCCCACGGTGGTGACCATCAATGTCCACGTAGTACACGTGTTGTTGTCGACCATAATGTCGCTCCAGTGCTTCCGCACGCGCCTGGCGACGGCCATTGTGGTCAGAGTGTGACATGTTGCGGGGAATGGGTCGGACCTGATGGCGCGTCTCCAGGGTTCTGGCGCTCGTACCCGTTCCTCAAAGGTGATGGTGTGTTGGATGTGGAGTCGGTCAAGAATGCGGCGACCGGATGGCGTTTGTGATAGGCGCATATATTGGTTGACGAGATGGGCGTCTCGGAGTTCCCGATAGGTGTTGACCACCCCCAGGTCCAACAAACGCTGGTTGGACGTGGTGATGGGAAGGTCAAGAGCCCGTCTGATGACTTTGCGGTGCATGACCTCGAGTTGGTCCTAGTCGTGTTTGCGCATGTGAAGGTAGGGGGCTTGAGTAGAGAATTCTACTCGTTACAAAGGCATGCGCCAGCCGCAAGGCATCTTTGCTTCGTAACCCCCACGCTTATTGGAGTCTCTGCGTACCATACGGCCCACCTGATCACCATACATGCGGAGTTTTGCGAGTGTTGTGTCCGGTCTGCGTTGTTGGTGAATAAAGAGACCGAGGATGCGGATCTCCTTGGCCTCTCTAATCGGACCCGAAAGGAGTGTGAGGTGAATTGAAGTGTCGTCCCGAGGAGAGGATCGAATATGGACAAATTCTGATTTGGTGGGAGCACACTGGAGACCACAGTACGCAGCTTAAGAGTCCACTGCCTCCGCTGCCTGTTGTAGGCAGGTCTCCATGTGCCCGAGATTGCCTTCTGTTGCCCAGATAGAGATATCATCCGCATATAGGGCATATCGGATGCCGAGCATAGAGCTTAATATTGCGGGAAGGTCTTTCATTGCAAGGTTGAAGAGGAGGAGAGACGAAACCGCACACTGTGGTGTGCCCCGGGATCCGATGGTATAGGGTCCATGTTCCTTGTCTTGAATTCGAATGTAGGCCTGTCGATTCGTGAGAAATTGCTAGATGTATCGCTATGTATTCTGACCACAGTTGGTATCTTGGAGGTGGCTAAGTATTACTTCATATTTTACATTATCAAAGGCTCCTTTCAAATCCAAGGCCAGGACTACCTTGTCATTGTGAGAGAGTTCATTGGGCTCTAATGTGTCAGGATGGAGTTGTAGAAGGATGTCTTGTGCGGATTTCTGTGGTCGGAAACCAAACATAGTGTCTGCAAAAGTGGGATGTGTTTTGAGGTAAGTGGACAACCTGTCTCGCACCATAGTATCCATCAGTTTGCCGGCACAAGATGTGAGGGAGATAGGGCGCAGGTGCTCCACATCAATTGGCTTGCCTGCCTTAGGAATAAACGTCACTAAGGCTGTTTTCCAATCCGGGGAGAGAGGAATCTCTCCAAGCCAGATATGGTTGATGAATTCGAGGAGGGTGCGATGGGCTGCATCCGGAAGGTTCGCCAGAAGTTTGACGGTAAACCTGTCCCGGCGTGGTGCAGTACCACGATTCATTTTGGCTAGGGCCTCCTTTAAATCATGAAGCTTGAAGGTAGCGTCCAGCTCTAGATTTGTTGGCCCTATGTATGAGCATTGAGAAAGGCGAGGGTCCACCGTGGTACAGAGATATCTGGCACACAATGTTCGGGCCAGTTGTGTTGTAGTACCGGGAAAGTTATGCATTGCACGTTGTAGGTGCCGCGCCGTTTCTGCACGCGTTTGATTGGGGTCAATAAGTGCACGAAACATACGCCAGGTGTTGCGGCCAGACATCTGGCGTGCAGCAGTGTTGCATCGATCCACCCAGTTAGTGTCGGCTAACTGAGCGGCATAGTCGGCAGCCTTGTGGGTGAGTTCAAGAATGCGGTGCCTGAGTTTCTTGTGTTGCTTCTGCTTTCTCCATCGTTTGGTGAGACTGCGGCGGGCCTCCCAAAGATGGAGAAGATGGTTGTCTACTTCAGGGGTGGAATCAGCGAGCTGAAAGTATTG
Organism: Amblyomma americanum; assembly: GCF_052857255.1. Lineage (NCBI taxonomy): Eukaryota > Metazoa > Arthropoda > Arachnida > Ixodida > Ixodidae > Amblyomma > Amblyomma americanum. The sequence goes on from NC_135497.1 coordinate 39,007,481, forward strand.
TTCGTTTTTGCGGAGAGTTGTCATTAGAGAGGTCAGCCATTCTTGATATCCCGAGTGAACGATGTCGACAGAGGGAAGTGTCGAGCGGAATTTAGTCCAATCGGGAATATGTGCTTGCGTCGTGCGGCGTTTAAGGGGCCGTGTTTAAATGGTCGTATTAATGATGCAGTGGTCACTGCCAAGGGTGTCTTTTGTGTTAACCCAGTCGTCGGGCCGAATATTGCGGGTAAGGGTCAAATCTAGGTATGTATCCCTGGCTACAGAGTTGCCCATGCGAGTGGGGTTGGCCGGATCGGTATGGAGGGTTGCATCGAGAGTCGAAATTAGTTCCGCCAATTTTCTGCCTCGGGGTTCCTCCCTAAGGTAGCCCCATTGCCGACATGGAGCATTGAAATCTCCTACAATGAGCAGGGTGTCGCTTCCAGCCACGCGCATTGCTTGTGTAAAGAGCATAGAAAAAGTTACGTCTTTAAGTTTTGGGGGGCAGTATACATTAAGCACATGAATCGAGGGGTCTTTGCTCCGCAAAGGTAAGACCGTGACCATGACATAGGAGTATTCGGGGGTCGATGGGAGGGTGACCTTTTGTGCTGTATAGTCTTTGTGAACTAGGATGCAAGTTTGTGTGTCCCTCTGGAAAGTCTGATAGTGAGTTTGGTGTTGGCTCCGGGCTCCTGAAGGGCGACCACGGCCACGAGGAACTCAAAGGTTTCAAGGTAAAGGCGAAAGTGGGCTCGCTTCCACCGGTCCTTGAAACCCCTGCAATTCCACTGGGTTACTGTGAAAGGATGTGTTTGTGTCGGTGCTCGCGATCTAGGATTGGGGGCCATGATCAGAGGTTGAGAGGGTGAAGGATGCTGCTGTGTTAGAGGTTCGATCCACTGCAGCCCGAAGCCGTGCGGAGGGCGCATTCCTCGTTATCGGAATCGTCAATGCGACGAGAGAGTTTTGTAGGGCGTGCGGGAACCCTACGGGGTGTTACGCGTTTAGAGAGACGTGGGTTTTCGTGAATCCATTTCTGGGTTAAGACTGATACCGAGCGCGTGATGCGGGCAGTTATGCTATCCATCTGGGCAGCAATGGCAGCATTTATGAGTTGAGGAAGCTGTGCAGCAATGTTTTCGATAGCCGCCACTAGGGCCTCCAGGGCATGATGGTGCGCTTCAGTCGGTGGCGAGGGTACCCGTTCAGTTATGTTATCGTCGTCCTCCGTAAGGGAGGGCATAGGAGAAGAGTTTTGAGTGGCCAGAGCGTTAAGTCTGGCTTCGAGCTTCTCATTCTGTGCCCGGAGAAGAGCAAGCTCTCGTTTAAGTTCAGCTTCGAGGGGCGAAGGAGGGTTAGTGAAAGTGGGAGAGGGAAGTGAAGACGGGGAGGACTGGGAGGCCACTCGACTTGCCCAACTGCCCACCTGTGATTGTTTTGGCTCCCGCAGTGGGGCGCGGCCGACGACGCCTTTTTGCTGACGTGGCCCGGGCGCTGGGTTCCCGGTGTCGCCGCTTGGTGGCGCGGCCTTCTTGGGTTGTGATGGTGCCAGTTGCTGGCGTTCCTTGTCGTTGTCTTGCTTGGAGGTGTTGGCGGGATCCCCTCGTTGCGCGTCTTGACTGGCACCGCCGGGTGGCGTGTTCGCCGCCTTGTCCGAGCGTCTTGGTGGTGGTGGTCCTTTAGCCCGCTTAGTGGGCCCGCCAGGTGAATGGATCACTAGTCGAGCGCCCTAACCACTGAGCCACCGCGGCGGGTCTTTCAGGTTTAAGAAATTTAATTCTTTGGATGACAAAGATAACGAGGCGTGTCTTACGCACGACTGTCGTTCCATGTGAATGAGGAAGGCTTCCAGTATTTCGCGTTCATTCTGGTCTGAACTTGCAAAAGTGACCCTTGTCTGGTTATATATCGGCGCACAGTTATCCTTACAACGTTTGCAATGTGCCGCCAAGTGTCCAGACCTAGACAGTGCCTCGACAGCCGGCTTGTGCTCCATAAGCCGAACATTGATACAGCGGCCAGTTTGGCCGATGTAGCAATTCCCGCATGGCAAGGCAATTGTGTACACCACATTGGTCCTGCAAGCCACATACGGCATTCGATGTTTTTTCGGGCAATGGTTTTATTTCTTTTGTGAGGCAACATTAACAGCTTTACACATTTTGCAGAGCCTATCGGGTGCAGTAAGCACAACTCGGACCTTGCCTTTCTGCGCCACCTTCTTTACGCGGTGTGTCAGCTGGTGGGTATAGCGCAGTGCCACGCATACAGATCGCTCATGAGCTTGTAGCTCAGTCGTCGTTGCCTGTTTCGAAGCGTTTGTCGTTTTCAACAGGCCTTCAACAACGGATGTCGCGGGTTCCCTAGGGAAGCCTGCCTTCGTCATGCGATCTGCCTGCAGGTGCACACTCTCAATCACCTTGTGTGAGCAGGACTTGTCTAGGGCAACACGAAGAGATTTCTTGGCGATGCATCTCTTTACTAATTTAGAATAGGCCTAATATCCAGGAACTGTAGGCTGCCATCTCCAGAAAGCTCATGTGTGAAATTAAGAACATAGGCAGAAGACTGAAATACTTCCAAAGTTCGTTCGACTAGAACATCCTTTCTGTCATACGGAGTTGTTTTAGCAACTAAAAAAAAGTCGTCGACGTATCTAAAAATCTTTAAAATCTTGTTGTTGTCAAGGCACGCCTCAATGCCTCTGTCCAAACTGGCTAGAAACAATTCACTTAGCGCGGAGGCAACACAAGAACCGATGCACACACCGGGGCGCTTAACATAAATCCCGCCATCAAAATTAACAAAGGCTCTAGAAAGGTAAAACTCTAAAAGCGTTAAAAAATTCACGAAAGAAATAGCTGCATCGTTTTGAAAGCCCACAGTTGCTAAAGATTCAATGCTCTCTTTCACTGTAATTAAAATTTCACTTTGAGGGATGGAATAAAACATGTTTTCGATATCGACCAAGAAGGCACAATTAGCCCCAGAAGACAGTTCCTCTTTTGAAAAAAACTAAATTACATCTTTGGACCTAGCCATTCTGAACGGGCCATTAACAGGAAGGAGCTTCAACCGCTTTTGGATGAAGTGAAAGAGGAGAGCCTGTTTCAACGACAATCGCACGCAGAGGAATTTCAGGCTTGTGTGTTTTAGCCGAGAAGAATACTGTATAGCCATTCTTGCCAGCACCTTCATTCCTTTTTTTTTTGCACACTAGCCAAATTCAGGTCATTGCAAAGGAAAATCGCGTGCTTTTTAATCCTTGCACCGGTTGAACGCTTTTTCACTAAATTTTTCTGTATAGCCTCACGCGCTTTGGCTAGGAAGAAGTGTCTTGGTGTCACTGCAAACCCACGTTCCTTCTCGGCCACAAGCAAGGTGAGATCATTAGATTTTAAATAGTCAACACTTGCCTTCAAATTGAGCTTAGCCTTCTTAGAACGGTAATCCTTGCTTAGGAGACCGTTCATATACCTTCAGACGTGCAGCGAGTTTTCTTCTCCTCAACAAGCCGAGTTTGCAACCTTTTTCATTATTGAGACTAGTCCCACTGTCGTCTTTTTAGGCTCTGTGGAAAACTTCGGCGCGTGACTGAGTACAGGCTCAACCTCCTGCGGTAGGACACACCACCTAGGCACCCACCCACCCACTCACCACACAACCACCCACACAGCTAGGATTACAAAGAATTATCTGGTGCTTACTGCACCAGATAAACTCGGCAAAATGTGTAAGGCTGCTAATGTTGCCTCAGAAAAGAAGGAAAAAAACCATTGCCCGATAAAACATCAAATGCCGTGCGAGGCTTACAGGATAAATGTGGTGTACACAATTGCCTTGCCATGGGGGAATTGCTACATCGGCCAAACTGGCTGCTGTATCAATGTCCGGCTTATGGAGCACAAACCGGTTGTCGAGGCACTATCAGGTTCCGGACACTTGGCGGCACGTTGCAAACGTTGTAAGGATAACTGTGAGCATATATATAAAGAGACAATGGTTACTTTTGCAAGTTCAGACCAGAATGAACGCGAAATACTGGAAGCCTTCCTCATTCACATGGAACGACAGTCGTGTGTAAGCAACCCATCGTTGTCTTTGTCATCCAAAGAATTACATTTCTTAAACCAGAATGTGCCGTTGCACATGCACTTCTGGGTGTGATCCGCTGTACATGTTTGCCTATATATTGAGTGTGTCTGTCTGGAATAAAACCAGTTGATGTCTATAGCGTTCGTGGTGTCCGTCTGTCTTCTGTCCTTGTGGTAAACGCTAATTACCATGTGCATTGAATCTAAATGAGGTTAGACTGGTGTGGTCCAGAGATTGCGCGGGTGTATATTCAAATTGAGGTCGGACAAATGTTTTGGAAGTTGGTAATTATAAGGAAGAAGGCGCCATGGACAGGTTACGACGGAAATACCCAATTGTTCGATTAGGGGATTTTTTTTTCTTTGGTTAACCTGGTAAGACCATGACAGATCACTAGTGATGTTAATACCAAGATATTAAAAAGGTTTAGTTGAAGTAGTTGTAGTATCGTTAATTTTATAATTTTGCGAAATATAATTTTGGCGGCGGTGAAAAGATATTAGTACAGTCTTTGTAGTATTCAGACACATAAGCCACGTAATGCACCACGGCTGGATGCTATCCAGGACATTTTGGGGGACAGAAGCATATCGTCGGCGTTAGTTAGGGGGCGGTAGAGTGCGCAGTCATCCGCGAAAAGGGGGATGGTAGACGTTACCGTGGAAGGCGGGTCGTTAATGTATTTTGGAAAGAGGAAAGGGCCAAGAACTGTGCCTTGGGGTACTCCTGAAAGAACGTGTGAGTAAGATGATGAGAAGCCATTAGCGGAAACAATTTGCATGCGGTCGGTTAGAAAGCTTCTAATGCAGTTCAAGACCGGATGAAGATTTAAAAGGGACAGTTTGAATAAAGGGCGGGAATGGGGTACTTTCTCGAGGTATAGGAATAGTGCATCAGTTGGGATATTGCGGTCAAGATAGTGAAGAATGTTACGCACGAACAATGCTAATTGGGTTTCAGATGGGTGACCTTTCCGGAATCCGTGCTGGTTTGGATGAAAAAAGTTGACCGATGTTAGAAATGTTGCAACATTAGAGTAGATGACGTGTTTCATGATCTTAGAGCATACACTAGTTAGCGAATTGAATGGCTCGGTAATTACCTGGTGATGATGGGACACCTTTCCTGGAAACTGGACTGACCATGCCAATTCGCCAGTCATGTGGGACGGAGCCAGTACCAAACGACTGCCGAAAAATGAGGGAAAGAAAAAGACTGGACGCATGTTTAGTATTTCTTAAAACTTTCGAATTGATATCATCGATACCGCAGGAAGATGAACATTTTAGCGAGTCGATAATTTTAACAATACCATGCTGGTTGAAGGTGATGCCATGCATCGGCGGATGCGTCAGTGGCAGAAGTAAAAGCGGAACAGGATGATTGGTTCAAAACATCGGGTACGTCGGATATGCGTACCGGTGATCCGGTCCTATTAAACCACGAAGAACGTGGTCGCCCTGTTATGCTGACGGTGGGGATGTAAAATGTTATTAGGCGCCACAGCTTGAACTTGTAGAGAGACCAGTTGGACTCGGCGAAATCGTTATAGAATACAAGAACATGACGATTCATGCTAATGTTGTCTCCTTTGTCGTAGAGCGATAGTAATTTTTTGTCTTAGTACTTTTGGTAATATTAGTGGAAAAGGTAGTGTGGACAACAACGTGGTCACTTAGGCCCCGCAATGTACCAAAGAGCACAGACTTAATCAGGCTAAGTAGTCAAAATAAGGTCGAGAATGTTAGATGAATGGTCAGTCGTACGGGTGGGCTCAAATAATTTGAGACAGACCGAAAGTTATACATGTGTTTAAGAATTCACTAGATGCCTGATTTTTTTGTTAAGGTCGTATATATAACGAAGTATACCCTTCGTTAAAGGAAACATTTTTATTTGACTCGACGTTTCGATCGGAGGACCGATCAAGAGCGCACTCTCGGAAAAAAATCGGTCCTTTCCTTTCAAAAAGATCGAATATGTTTCCTTTAACGAAGCGTATACCTCGCTGTATATTTTTTAAACAGTCAAACACGTCCTGCTATCTCTCTCTCTCTCACACACACACACACACACACACAAACACACACACGCACGCACGCACACACACACACACACACACACACACACACACACACTAAAAAAGAGATATGGCAAGAAAATATTTTACTCGTCCTCCTCATCCTCGTTATTTATCATATCTTAACTCCTGTTAGGCATCACATAGTGAGGGGAAATCATGTAGAACGGGTACAATTCATACGAAGCATAACTGTGCCGGGGGGGGGGGGGGGGATTATGACAGCTTGTCTTTGCAAGCTACCGCACATTTTCTGCAAGTGGAGATGGTCTTCTCGTCACAGTTCAGACAGACAAAAGGCTCATTTCCTGCTAGGGAGTCAAGTGAGGTCAACTTGCGAGGGACAACCCCTTCCACACTCCCTCGCGAGACCCAAAGGCACAGCTCCAACTGTGGCACTCTTCACGGGACATGGCTGCCCCGCTTAACCCTTGCGCAATTGGTGTCACGACACTGCAATCCCTGGTCGCATCAGGCTTACAGATGCTGTAGGAGTCACCGGAGCGATACCGGCGGCACTTTTTTTTTTCTCAACACACCAAAACTACCCGACTCATCTGGGCTTTGGGAGAATATCGAAAGTACGCTCACAAGTTTGCGTGCTGAATTAGCGGTTCACAAGAGCGGTAGTCAAATGTGGTGGCTTCATGCGTGCTCTCACAGGAGAAACAGACAGCTCCACTTTGAGGCACTTCTGAGAAATCATCTAAACGATACACTCCACGTGCTTACAGGGGCTTCATACATTACTTGTTGTACTGCCGGTGAATATTTCAGGCTTTCAACGAGGAGCCCTCGAAGAAAAGGGCTGGCTAAGGTTGGCTGCTCCGTCATCCGTGAAAAGCACTGTGTTTTCCTGCCTTTCCACTGAAAGCGCCCTTTTTTTGAACTCAACGCTGAAGGTAGGAGGAGTCAACCAATGCGTGGAGTGCCTTTCAGCCAGTCTCGCGGCGGCTTCGCTTCCGCTTTTATTTACTTTGTTTAGCTTTCTGAGAATAAATTGTTTCAGTCGCAGACAACATAGCCGCAAATCAGGCCCGCGGAAATAAAAATACGCGTGTACTCTGATTTTAGATATCCCTCCGACAATGGCAGTGAGGCAGACCGCCACGGGACTAATTAGGTAAATCGGCTGCACAGGACAATAATTCGAGGTTTGTAAGAATGCTCGGAACGTGTAGATCGAGTTCCCGCGGTAAAGGGAGTTCAGACTCCTCTTCAGTGCACCTTCAAGGACGCTGTGATGGCGTAGAGTCGGAGCATCCACCTCATGTGCAAGACGCCCGTGGTTCGAATCCCTGTTGCGCCGCAGGTCTTTATCAGATTAGAAAAACAAATCTGAGTGTGGGTGAACTCGAATAACCCGGCCTGGGGTGCAGCTTGGTATAGCACCGAATAGGCGAACACAGCCGGCAACGCATCCTCTCATCAGAGCAGGATTTGACCATCTAATAACACTTGGCCACCACATCCTATTAACGCCCGACCCTCAGCTCCCAGCACCTGTGGAGAAACTCACCAAGGCGACAGTCAGATATACAGAGATACAGATATAGTAGGAATTCATGAAGCTCACGGCATACCATCCAGTATAAGGGTTACAACGGTTTCTTTACGGATGAATCAAAAAGCCCTGATCATGTTAGTTTCACTGCGTGTAGGGGGCGCCACTTGTAATCCAACAGGGCTGCCTGAGAGATGATCAGGAGGCAGCTTTGTGCTGTGCCGCGCTGCGCTGCCAACGGCTACATTAAAGTGCTCGCGCGAGTGTGCTTCTTAGGCGAATGCGCTCTCGGTGCAGGCCCTGTTTTGCGCTGATGCATGATATCGTCATTCAGCGTACAAGTCTTCTGTGATCAGGCACTGCAGGTGTGCCTGGTCTAGTGGCGGTCCTGAGGGAGGCGGAGGGGGCGGACGCCCCCCCCCCTCCCCCCTTTCCATGTTTTTCCTTGTTTTCCATGTTTTCCCTGACTATTTCAGTCAAAATTCCCTGACTGCTGAATATGCGTGAAAACATATATTGGCCGATGATAACGGAAAGTATACATGATCTACTCGCAGCAAGAAAAAAAATAATAAAAATCAATTGAAACTGCAAAAGCGGCATTTACAACAGGTTTGCTTTTGCTGTTTGAGAGAGCTGATTTCTTCATGAAGGAAGTCCAGGTTAAAACTGCGACTTACAAAACGATCGTTGCTTCCTATTTTCTAGCTCCTTATTATAGCTGGCTGTCCTTTTGCTAATTCTTCCAAGCATCTGATATTTCCGCTAAGCATGTGTGAATGTCAAATTGATCACTTTGAAGTCGATAACAGTAACAAGAATTTACTGCAAATACAACTGCATATTCTCGAGTAGTTCAAATGATCAAAATAGTTGAAACTGAAAGACAAACGTGTTACCAAAAATGTAAGGACGAAAACAAAATCACGGTCGATTTTCGTAGTTAGGCCAGGTGCGCTAGCAGTTCGGTTTGCCCTTCAGTTCCGGTGTTCAGCTCACGTTTTCACGGAAGGCAGTTGTTCAGATAGCGATTATGGGCTAATTCGCATTTATTTATTCATTTATTTATTTATTTATTTATTTATTTATTTATTTATTTATTTATTTATTTATTTATTTATTTATTTCAGGATACTGCAGGCCACTGTTTGGCCCAAGCAGGAATGAATTTACATTGTTACATAACCAAAAGAATAAAATTATACAATATTAGCAGCACACGGATACAAAACATACATATAAACAATATTAGCAGGTAAGTAGACGATGTTTCGAATCACAAAAATTTTTGTGAGGAAAAAACAGATGCCGGTAGCCAATTCCAATCTGGCACTGTTCAAGGGGGAAAAAAAACTGTATTTAAGACTGTTAGTTTTGGCGAAAAGGGGAGCAAGTGAATGCTCATGAACGCTCCGAGTCCTTCTCACTAGAGGACGCTTAATGCACTCTGGAAGCCTGAGTTTATTTTTTCCTCTTAAAGTATTAAATATATGCAGAAGGTCCTTCTCTACTTTACATGTATCGATCCCTGGGAGTCCTACCACTCCTGACGCAGGGGTGCAGCAGTCAAGCGCTCCTATTGCAGCTGCTGCCATCGATGGGATTTGGGTTGGGTTGCTCTCTCCGAGCAGCCTCTCACGATTAAATGAGCTGCCGCCTGACACGGTGGGTAGGATGCCAGGTATTTTATTCACTTATTTATATTTATTTGAACCTCAAGGATCCCGCGTGGGACATCAGATGAGGATCGGGCGTATGAATGGCGGTTGACAATGACTGTTCCGTGATAATCATGAAGATGACATGGCTTCCTCGATGGCGGTCTTGAAATGGGCAGGATCAGGGATTAGCGCTAAGCCGCATGGAAGGTGATTCAAGTCGTGATCCCTGTGCACAAAAAAACGACTCTTGGAATGTGACAGTGCAGGCACGATGCGGGATGGCCTGTGCGGGGTGTTCGACGCGCTGGTTGAATGAGCTGGCTGTCAAGGGTGAACGATGAAAAAAGAAAAAAACCTGCGATAAAGGCAGAGGCGTGAAATTCGGCCACGGGAAGCGAGAGGGGAAAGTTTCAGCTGAAATTTTAAGGTAGATATGCTGGAGTCTCATGAGTATAGTTCGAAAGTATGAAGAGAGTGGCACGATTTGAACTGATTAAAGGGCTGAAATGAGGTTATTTAAGGCGGACCGCTGGGATAGTTAGACATCTTTAGATTCGATGCACATGGTGACTAGCGCTAAAGACAAGCACAGAAGAAAGAAAGACGGACACCACGAACGCTAGACATCAAGCGGTTTTATTCCACAGAGTCACATTCAAGATATAGTTCGATCCCGGCCGCAGCCGCAGAATTTCAATGGAGGCGAAATTCCAGAGGATCCTGTGCTGTGCGATGTCAGTGCACGTAAAAGAACCCCAGGTGGTCCAAATTTCCGGATCCCTTCACTACGGCGTCCCTCATAGCCTGAGTCGCTTTGGGACGTTAAACCCCCATAAATAAAAAATCATTCAATATACAGGCAATCATGTACAACGGATCACACCCACAAGCGCATGTGCAATGGCACCTTCTGGTTTAAGAAATGTAATTCTTTGGATGACAAAGACATAGATGGGTTGCTTACACACGACTGTCGTTCCATGTGAATGAGGAAGGCTTCCAGTATTTCGCGTTCATTCTGGTCTGAACTTGCAAAGATGACCCTTGTCTGGTTATATATCGGCGCACAGTTATCCTTACAACGTTTGCAACGTGCCGCCAATTGTCCTGAACCTGATAGTGCCTCGACAGACGGTTTCTGCTCCATAAGCCGGACATTGATACAGCAGCCAGTTTGGCCGATGTAGCAATTCCCCCATGGCAAGGCAATTGTGTACACCACATTGGTCCTGTAATCCTCACACGGCATTGGATGTTTTATCGGGCAATGGTTTTTGTTTTTCTTTTCTGAGGCAACATTAGCAGCCTTACACATTTTGCCGAGTTTATCTGGTGCAGTAAGCACCAGATAATTCTTTGTAATCCTAGCTGTGTGGGTGGCTGTGTGGTGAGTGGGTGGGTGTGTCTTACCACAGGAGGTTGAGCCTGTACTCAGTCACCGGCCGAAGTTTTCCGCGGAGCCTAAAAAGACGGCAGTGGGACTTGCCTCAATGGTGAAAAAGGTTGCTAACTCGGCTGTTGAGGAGCAGAAAACTCGTTGCACGTCTGAAGGTATATGGACTGTCTCCTAAGCAAGGATTACCGTTCTAAGAAGGCTAAGCTCAATGCGAAAGCAAGTGTTGACTATTTAAAATCTAATGATCTCACCTTGCTTGTTGCCGAGAAGGAAGAAATTGAAATTGTTCACGAACACACCATACTAGGTGTAACATTTTCTTCATACCTTACATAAGATTCGCATGTTGAGAAGATAATAAAAAACCTCTCGTTAGTAACAGGTGCAATTGCTTGTTGCGGCGCGTTCCTTCCTGGTAAAATAAAGCTACAAATATATAATGCATTATTTGTCTCGCAAATAAGCTATTGCTCATTAGTCTGGTTGACAACAACTAAAACCGACCTAGAAAAAATTTACCTTCTGCAAAAGAAAGCTATACGCAACATTGCCAATCTTGATTACCAAAGCCACACACGGCAAGCTTTTGAAACATTCAGTGTGCTAAAAATTCAAAGTATGTATGAATTCCGAATATTGCTTTCATTTCATCTGTCGTCATCCTTAAGGTCTATGATAGAAGGCACTGCGCTACTGAAACAGAACGATCACACAGTTAATACTCGCAACACAGACACTTGGTTAGTTCCCCATTTTCGCACTGACTATAAGTTCCAAGCACTACAGCACAATCCTCCAGTAATTTTTGAATAGATATAAAGACATAAATAACCCTACTAAGAAAGCATTGCGTGAATTATTTCTTCAAAAATAATTCCTGACGTATAATTCGCGCCCAAGTACAGCTGCTCCCTTGTATCTTATTTAAATATGTTTCCTGTATTTCCCTATTGTAATTTATTTATGATTTTGTGCTTTCTGGCTGTCCTGTTTTCTGTGAAAACTGTAACCTGACTATGTGTTCGTTTTTTTTGTGTGTGTGTATGTAAATGTTCTCAACAATGTCTGCTTCTATGCCTTGTAACGGCTGCCTGGGCCTCGTCAAGCTGTATACCTACAGCTTTTAGTCCAGGCAGCCGCCAGAATTCTCTGGAAAATAAATGGAATTGAATTGAATTGAATTGAAGGTGGGTTTGCAGTGACGCCAAGACACTTCTTCCTAGCCAACGCGCGTGAGGCTATACAGAAAAAATTAGTGAAAAAGCGTTCAACCGGTGCAAGGATTAAAAATCACGCGATTTTCCTTTGCAATGACCTGAATTTGGCTAGTCTGCAAAAAAAAAAAGGATTGAAGGTGCTGGCAAGAATGGCTATGCAGTATTCTTCTCGGCTAAAACACACAAGCTTGAAATCCCTCTGCGTGCGATTGTCACTGAAGCAGGCTCTCCTCTTTCAGTTCATCCAAAAGCAGTTGAAACTCTTTCCTGTTAATGGCCCGTTCAGAGTGGCTAAGTCCAAAGATGTAATTGATTTTTTTCTCGAAAGAGGAACTGTCTTCTGGGGCTAACTTTGCCTTCCCGATTGATATCGAAAACATGTTTTATTCCATCCCTCAAAGTGAAATTTTAATTACAGTGAAAGAGCGCATTGAATCTTTAGCAACTGTGGGCTTTGAAAACGATGCCGCTATTTCTTTCGTGAATTTTTTAACGCTTTTAGAGTTTTACCTTTCTAGAACATTTGTTAATTTTGATGGCGGGATTTACGTTCAGACGCCGGTGTGTGCATCGGTTCTTGTGTCGCCCTCGCGCTAAGTGAATTGTTTCTGGCCAGTTTGGACAGAGGCCTTGAGGCGTGCCTTGACAACAAGATTTTAAAGATTTCTAGATACGTCGATGACTTTGTGGTAGTTGTTAAATCAACTCAGTATGACAGAAAGGATGTTCTGGTCGAACGAACCTTGGAAGTATTTCAGTCTTCTGCCTATGTTCTTAATTTCACCCATGAGCTTTCTGGAGATGGCAGCCTACAGTTTCTGGATGTTCGGCCTTTTCTGAGTGACGCACGAGTTTGGTATATGTACCAGCCAAGGTCCAAAAAGTAACTTTTGACTTTTAGTTCGGCCCATTCTAAATTAGTAAAGAGAGGTATCGCGAAGACATGCCTTCGTGTTGCCCTACACAAGTCCTGCTCACCAAAGGTGATTGAGAGTGTGCACCTGCAGGCAGATCGCATGACGAAGGCGGGCTTCCCTAGGGAGCCCGTGACATCCGTTGTTGAAGTCCTGTTAAAAACGACAAACGCTTCGAAACGGGCAACGACGACTGAGCTACAAGCTCATGAGCGAGCTAGATGCGTGGCACTGCGCTATAGCCACCAGCTGACACGCCGCCTAAAGGAGGTGGCGCAGAAAGGCAAGGTCCGAGTTGTGCGGCTGGCCCACCTAGCTTCAAAGAGTAAGGCATTGCCTCTTGATTTATCATAGAACGATTCCTTCCTGATCTGCTTTTTCCAGTATCCATATAGTTCCACACCATGCTTCTTTTCCGCCCCCGCAGGGGCGTCTGCAACATGCAGATGTGTGTGAGTTGCGACACCACACGTTCCTGAGCGTAAGCAGGGACATCCCCGCAGGGTGGACGATGGTGAGCCGTGCGTCGGCACGGACCCGAACACCCGCACTTAGCCGTGCGTGGGAGGACACTATACGATGCGTGCGGAAACCAGTTGCGTTTCAGTTTTATTTTTTTTTACTCTGTGCCAACGTTTTAACCACACCAAATGCACGCGAGGTGTATGTGCCAGCACGCCTGCCAGTGCGCAGCTTTCGCTTTCTCACCTGATTTTCCACAAAGTATTACAGCTGATTTGCGCTTAAATTAAGATACGGGTCATAGTCTTTATTCGCTCTGACCAAAATTGGGAGTCTAATTCGCGCATTGACAAACTCGATCCGATAACGCATAGTAGGTCGGACGTGACCATATCGACGCGTACTTGAACAACGTAATAGAGGCGGCATCATTTTTTCAGGCACCCTAGGACTGTATCGCTCAACCGTGTAGTCCAGTCGCGAAGGAGCGTGTTCATTAATTTCCCGGAATATCGTGCTCCCATGCCCACTCAGTGCGCTCCTTCTGCGAACCCCGATCGCTCGTGCTATGGTGAACTAAGTGCATTCAAAAAGCCATATACGCCGCTTACAGCTTAGTTTTCTACGTGTTCAGTTGAGTTTTTCTGTGTTCAATTACTTTTAAGAGGGCTAGAAAACTCTCTCAACTGTGGAGCTGTTGCAATGTCCCACGCGCTGTTTTCCTCTCATGTCGTGTGATCGCGGCCGCATGTTATGCACGTTAATGCATCTGAGGTGTAATACACACTATATAAAAACTGACGCGTTTCAGGATCCGTGCATGCTATATCCGCGGTGAATAAACTTTGTTCAGAAAGTGGATAATGTATCTATCTTATTGTGAAGGAAGGATGCAGTTCTGAGTTAGAAACTAGGTATACCGCAGTGTGCTGAAAAAGCTCCAGGCCGTCTCATTTTATTATCGTTGTGGCAAGCTGCAACAGCTTGCACCGCGACAAAGCCATTTGTCCAGCTTTGGGAGCAAGTCAATTAAGTGTCGGAAACATCCAAACACTCAAATTTCACACCTGCAAGCACAGCTTCCCGGGTTCGAACCCGACCGCGGCGGCTGCGTGTTTATGGAGGCAAAACGCTAAGGCGACCGTGTGCTGTGCGATGTCTGCTCGTTAAAGATCTCCGGGTCGTCGAAATTATTCCGGAGCCCTCCACTAAGGCACCTCTCTCTTCCTTTATTCTTTCACTCCCTCCTTTATCTCTTCCCTTACGGCGCGGTTCAGGTGTCCGCCGATATATGAGACAGATACTGGGCCAATTTCTTTCCCCAAAAAACAATTATTATTATTATTATTATTATTATTATTATTATTATTATTATTATTATTATTATTATTATTATTATTATTATTATTATTATTATTATTATTATTATTATTATTATTATTATTATTATTACTTGTCCTCTGTGGCAGCGCACAAAGCTCTCCCATAGTGTTACACGGAACCTCCACCACCAGAAAAGGTACTAGGGACTTTTAGAGCAGGGTGACTATCGGTTAGAGGCATGGGGGAATAGCGGGGCGCCTGTGCGCATGCGCAGGACAATAACGCGTATTAACCAGAATAAATGCTATTAACCGGAAACTTTGAAATGCATTTTGCATACGTTGCAGTTTTGTGCTCATGTTTGTATTTTGCTTTGTTCCTTTTCGAACAGCCTTACTTTTCTCGTGGAAAAGCTTGCTTTCTGCCTCTTCCCTGTAACGGCCTTCACCGGCAAACAGTATTCGAAAATAAAACGCCTTTCCGGTTATTCCCCGCTATTCCCCTATGCTTCTAACCGAAAGGGTCACCCTATTCTAGAAGCATCTCTTAAAGCACTAAGAACTCCTACGTGACGCATCCTTCGCGCGTTTTCTTGCCTCCATGCTATGCGCGGTTTTACAACTGTGGTGGCCACCACTGCACAGTCACGCACGCAGAGCTGCTTACAAAGCTGAGCGTAGTACATCTGATTACACATGGCACAACCGGATCGTAACATCGGAGGTGAGAAAGCGCCATCTTTCGGGGAACGCATGAGTGCGGAACTCACGGATGGCGCAACTGCTCTTCCCGCCATGGAGGAGGTTTTTTCTTCCTCCATGCTTCCCGCACATGGTCCATGCTCCACGCGTCCTCGCCATCCTCGCTCCTTCTGCTCTTCACCTTCCACCACCTGGTCCGTTGCGGACGGGACGACTACGCGAAACCGGGGCAACGAGGCTAATACACAGTCAGCACTGTAATGTGATATTACAGAAGCGGTCAGACCCGCCGCGGTGGCTTAGGGCGCTCGGCTACTGATCCGCAGTTCCCGGGTTCGAACCCGACCTCGGCGGCTGGGTTTAATGGAGGCAAAACGCTAAGACACCCGTGTGCTGTGCGATGTCAGTGCACGTTAAAGAATCCCAGGTGGTCGAAATTATTCCGGAGCCCTCCACTACGGCACCTCTTACTTCCATTCTTCTCCTAGTCCCTCCTTTATCTCCTTCCTTACGGCGCGGTTCAGGTGTCCAACGATATGAGACAGATACTGCGCCATTTCCTTTCCTCAAAAACCAATTATTATTATTATTATTATTATTATTATTATTATTATTATTATTATTATTATTATTATTATTACGCAGTTGATCATTGGTAACGGGGACATCTGGCTAGCCGTCGAGGGCGGTGAACTGACGTTCGCGCAGTGAATTGGGCCTAGTTTCCGATTTTTCTGACACTTCATATCATAATGGTGTAGCCCAACGAAAACGGAACGGAGGCTAGTAAAACGCAGAACGCAAGAGCGCTAATTGGGAGGTCGACTGTATCAAACACTGCTACTGTCATGCCATCATTTTAAACGCGCGTAGATGTGGCGGTTTTGCGTAAAGTTCGGGCTTGAATTTTGCCCCTACGTCGAAGAGACCAGCAGCTCGTCTTCAAAGTCACTTCATATTCCGTCTCCTCTCTCAAAGTCTTAGTCTCGTTTGCTTATCGAAGCACCCCAAAAGTGAGGCAGAAGAGGTGCATAGGCCATCCCGTACGTCGTATTGGTGTCCGAGAGGAAACCAACGCAGAGCGAGGCAAGCCAGGAAAGTGTTGCGGCTGTCGTGGAGAGGAAGGCAGCTCTGAAAGGAGGAAAAGCGCCGTAAGGGAGAGCTATGGGTTGATTTGGACCACCTGGTCCTTTAATGTGCGTTGACATCCCATGGACAGAACACACGGCTCCTATTGCGTTTCACTTCCATCGAAACGCAGCCGCAGCAGCCGGCATTGAACCGGACTACAAACCAACACCTACCCAACACCAGCTAAATTACACCAGTGGTACCCTACACTATACTCTCCACAGTGTCCACATTGTGGAGCGGTAGCTAACCTCTACCATATGGTGTGGGCATGCCAATATAATCCCTTAGTTGACCCCATTCCCAACCCCTCGGAGGAGCAGTGGGAGGCTATTCTGCTCAGCGATGATCCTGACCGTCAGCACTGGCTGGTGGGGAGGGCCAGCGCAGCAGCAGCAGCCAGTGGACTACCGGACTAGGCGATCCACCCACATGTTCGGAGAACATTGAAGAAATAAAGACCTTTGTAATCAATCAATCAATCGGCTGTCGGAGGGTCAGGGTTCAATCCCGCCCTCTGTAATGTTAAGGTAGTCCTTTTTACATGAATGTTATTGTTTATAATGCATGTACAAAGCCGTGTATCTGAAAAACGTCAGTACCCGCCGCGGTGGCTCAGTGGTTAGAGCGCTCGGCTACTGATCCGGAGTTCCCGGGTTCGAACCCGACCGCGGCGGCTGCCTTTCAATGGAGGCGAAACGCAAAAGGCGCCCGTGTGCTGTGCGGTGTCACTGCAGGTTAAAGATCCCCAGGTGGTCTAAATTATTCCGGAGCCCTCCACTACGGCACATCTTCTTTCACTCCCTCGTTTATCCCTCCCCTTACGGCGCTGTTCACGTGTCCAACGATATATTAGACATACAGCGCCATTTCCTTTCCCCCAAAACCAATTATTATTATATAAAATGTCAGCTACATATTTTGAGCTAAATAATGTGCACACATGTTGCATCGACATACGTTTTATTTTATTTGCTTGGCAGGGAATGCCGTCAAAAGAGAGATATAGTATGTTTTGGCAAAGTGATGTCCAAGAGAGCTGGACTTGCGAGCGAAACTAGCTTTTGCCGTGCACACTCAAGGTTCGCTTACACTACACATAAATACTCCCGAAAGCAGAAGACTGGACAGCCGCACGTGTAGCTCAGTTGTTAGAGTACCGGACGCGATATTCGAAGGTCGTGGGTTCGGAACCCACCGGTGGCATATGGTTGTTTTTTCTTCTGCTTTTATTAATCTCCCATTGATGAAAAATACAAAATTAATCAAAAAAGACATCCCCTTTGCTCCTTGGCATCGGTGACTGTTGACTTCTGTCATTTTAAAAATGATATGACTATTACTAACGGCTGGCTACACAACTCTGATTGCAATCTAGCGCCTAACTGCAATAAAAAGTTTACCTTTGGTAATTAGTTAATCAGCTTAGTGTAGACGGATACAACTCAGAAACGAAGCGGCAAATTCCCCTAAAAAAAGATGGCCTCCAGCCAATGGCGACGGCAGACTCTCATGACGTGGTGATCCCCCTCTGACCAGCTAGCGGGACATCGCAGTGGGTGGCAGAAGAAAGGGGCGCGTCGTCATGAAAATCGGTCGAAGCCATTGGCTGGAGGGCTTCGTTTGAGGGGCATCTGCCGCTTCAGTTTTATCCGACTGTATGCTGTAAAAAGTAGTATGTCTTTAAAGGAGTTTTCAGGTGTCTATAACTCGCACCCTTGCACCAGGCCCAGATGGGTCTTGGTGTTTTCATACACCTTGCAGGCAGGGTGTCTCGCGAAAGAGCTAGCCCGAAAATGAAAAAAGTGACCCAAAGGTGTTGGGGCGGCTCGCACCCTATTACCGCCGAGCCATTGGCGACTTAGCGCTCTTTCCACCCGTATACACCCTTCAGGAAAAATGCACGCAATGGGTTTCCTACTTTTTTTGCCTTTCTTAATGTGTTCTTTAAGTTTACCATTACAATAGTTACATAATGTAATATACCTGTATTACTGGAGCTCTTCCTAGAAGTAGACAGGCTGTGCACCAACAAAAACCATTCATTGACAAATCACAATACTGTAGAAATGCGGAAATTTTTATTGTCAGAACAAAGACATCCACATAGCACAAGAAGCATCGGCAATGAATTCCTTACTGCCATCCAAGGAACGACTGCACCATGCCGGCTTTATTGGTGTTATGGTGCTGCAAAATTAAAATTCAATTGCTGTTACACCTGCCTCCTAATTTTTTCAGAGGAAACAATCAAAAATTCATGCCTGCGCATCATTATAAACCAGCCTGAGGAAGGCTTGGACTGTGACACTAACTCCCAGGAATAGCTTGTACACAAACATAAGGTAGCTTGTGCTGAAAATCCATAATCTTGACAGTATGGCAGTTGTAGAGTGAACCGCAGTAGTGAGCCTGCTGAGTATTCTCCATCCCTCGACGAACAGGTTATCAGCCGCCTCAGGATTTCCTTCGCAGAACGGCATGCATGGTGCGTGTCTGCATTTTACACAAAAACAGCACATTTCATGTCAGTTTGCTTTGGTCAATGATCCTTATAAAATGCCAACATACTTCTCATTAATGATGTGTGATATTATGCATGCTAACGCTAACCGAGAGAATAAAATCTGCCCTTGTGACGGGCGAGCGCCAGCTGTTATTCCCTAAACCATTCCAACGAGGCCATTGTGGTTTCAGAGAAAATAGCTCTAAGCGGCATTATAAGAACAACGTTTGAGCTGGAAAGCTACGTGTTAGGAAATGGATTGAAGGTGATCAGGCGATGCAATTAATTCTGCATGAATTGCTACAAGCTAGTGCAAACAACGCACTGGCCTTGCTGGAGAGGGAGCTGACTATAAAAGGCCCGAAACACCGCGACAACAGACGAAAATATAGCGCACTTCATAATGCTTCACAAAGAGACCAACGATAAGCCGGTGTAACATTCACTGTGACCGAAGAAAATATAGTATCTGTGTCAAAGTCAGCGATGCAACCCCTTCCATCACAGTGGTCGGCTTCAACACAACACAAAACATGCATACATTATTATACCCAGTATGTGACATCTTTAAAACCAGGCAACAGTACCAAGTTAACATATCTTTCGTGTCTGCGGCCAGTAAACTCAAAAGCCATTGAGAAAATTTTGCACGAGGTCTCTAAACTCTTTCACAGAAGGCCGCCGGGCCAGTTGGCGCATGATGCTTGGCAAATCCGCGCAGGGTAACAGGACACCGACAAGATGACACAGATACAGTGCAAACAACTGAGGAATTTATCGGTTTGCTCGCAATAAATACAGGAGCATCATCCCAAATACCGAGAACGAAGGTCATGGAATCATCAGTTTGTGA
The DNA here is from genome assembly GCF_052857255.1 of Amblyomma americanum. NCBI lineage: Eukaryota > Metazoa > Arthropoda > Arachnida > Ixodida > Ixodidae > Amblyomma > Amblyomma americanum. The sequence continues at coordinate 39,027,306 of NC_135497.1, forward strand.
CATCTCTCGTGACTATTTACCCAGATATAATCACGGATTATATCTGTGACTGGATTATATATCCGGTCAATTTCTTTTTTCATTAACATTATGGATGATGTGCTTCCGCAGGTTGAGGAATTCGCATACATGATGTACATCTCATATATCTCGCGCATAAGCTATCGATTATATTTCCTCAAAATTTTACAACTTCCAAAGTGCGGATTGCATTCACTGTACAGCACGTGTCTTGCTTGCTTGCTGCCATATCCTGTCTAAGTTGTCGAAATGCTCCATTAGACGAATGTTAACACGCCACTCTTTTTCCCAACATATGATGCTCAGCATGACAAAGGGATTTTGTTAAGCAAGTCACTGTCGCATGCTGTGAATTTGTCTCATTGCTTCGTCTTACACAGGGCGGTCTTTGAAGCACCTTTGCTGGGCGCGTTACATATGGCCGATTCACACGACGGACCGCTCGCCCGCGGCCCGCGCATCACGTGTTCGTGCGTCACCAAATCGAGAGGCGTGCTGTCGGCCCGCGGACTGGACAACCAAGGAAGTTCAAGTGCCTCTTCACTTCGCGGGAATTAGCGGTGGCCCGCGAAGATGCCCGCGCTAGCTCTGGCAACCACCGCTCTTGCCAGTATTTCGGCTGCCGCATTTCGCTGAGCTGGCGCGCTGTTTTGACAAGCTGCACTGCGTTCGCTACCATGACGAAGTGATCGACGGGGCTAGCAAGACGGCCCAGGCTATTGAGGAATTGGACAAAGGGCCACACCTGCACCATTCAATCGCAGTCATGGGTCGCAAGGAAAAACCAGTTTGACCAGCGTTGACCAACACTTTAAAATAATCTGGCAACAGTGGCACACACAGCGCGTCGTCTGCTCTTTTGGCCCGTCGTATCCGTTTGACGTCATCGAATCGCAGGCCAGTTTTTAGTGGCGCATGAACACGTGATGCGCGGGCCGCGGGCGGACCATCGTGTGAATCGGCATATATACTAAGTTCACAGCGGCCCGCCCGACCACTTTCTTTAGCACGTGGATGACAGAGTGCGCATATGGCATGACAGCTAACTTCCGTATTCTTTCTGAAGCCTCGTTGGGGTAGATCGGCAAATTTCTTTCATTACCTTGAAGCCAAGGCTGCAGATGAGGTCATCTGGGAAACTAGCTTCACCTAACCGTGTCAGTTGGGCCTCGACACTTTCCTGCTGACGGTCGATACACAATATGTTTAGGGCATTTTTCAGTGCGTCTGTAGCCACAGCATTTTTCTCGACTGCGGAAGATAACACAAGCACATATGGGCCTTTCCGCTGTACAGTCATAGATCGAGAAACTGAAATTGTACCTCCACTGGCATTTTATTGGTTATCTAAACGTTGGCAAGAGCTTCGGAGGTCTTAAAGATGTCAACAATGTCCTTGTGTTGTCCTTGGTTAGCTTGATGATTACTAGGAAGATGCACAGAAATCGGAAGGTTGTTATCATATTCGTACCACGAAAAGCTTCTATTAGTTGACGATCTTGACAGGCAAGTCAGCAGAAGGTCACGAGAATTGGTGCAACACAGGAACAGGTGCATACTCCTTGCCACTGAATGTACAGATCACCATTAAGCTTAACATAGGTAGAACACACATAGATGTTTAACAACTCCGGGAATCCATCCGCATTGGTTCTGGAATCGTGCTGCTCACATGGAACCAATGCCTTCTCTTACCATCTCAGACAAGGTGGTATGTGGCAGCGTGTAATGTACCTAAGTCCTTGATTACAATGGAGTACACACTTCTTCTGGACAGCTGTTTGAGAGGAATGCAGGCATTTCTGGCTTCTTTGCCAGGAAAAGGTCTTCCACGGTGAGCAATTCTTGCAGATACCACCCTAAGGGTTGCTGCCACGATCCTTAATTGTTTAGAGACAATTACACCAGAAGGCCGGTTATCCTTTTGTGTTTCTGCCTTAACGAAGGCATAGGCCCTCACCCATCTTCACAGAAGGCCCTAGTTTGGTCAAGTTGTTGGCTTCACACAAGTTTTTGGGCTTCGTTCTTCAATGTTTGGCACTGGACCTTCTTTTGCAGCTTGTACAATTTATTTGCAATGGCTTGATTTGTTTTCGCAGAAAGTAGCTGAAATTAGTATGCAACACGCCCAGCAAAGGTGCTTCATAGACAGTCCCGTGTAAGACGAAGCACAGAGAGAAATTCACAGAATGCGACAGTGGCTTAGTGTACAAGATCCCTTTGTCATGAGGAGCGTCATATGTTGGGAAATAAGGTCGGTGTGTCAACATACATCTAATGGAACATGTCGGCAACACAGACAGGACATGGCAGCATGGTCGCAAGACACTTGTCGGACTATGGGTGCATTCCACAATTTCGAGAATGTAAAATTCTGAGGATACATAATCGATACCTTATGCGCGAGATATACCAGACGTACATCATACATAAGAATTGCTAAACCTGCGTAAGCACATCGTCAGTAATATTAACGGAAAGAAATGGCTATCTTGATAAATAATCACAACAGATGTTACAAAATGATGATTACATGACTTCCCTCCTCTGCAATTTGGATGATGCTTCCAGTATTTATTTTGAGCAAAGCAATAAATTCCTCAGTTGTTAGCCAGCGTTGTATCTGTGTCTTGCCTGTGTCCTGTTACCCAGCGTGCTGTTTTGCCAAGACTAAAATACTTTCACATATTCTTAAGAGATGAAGTCTAGATCTCTAAAACGACCACAAGGGGTTCCAAGCAGATGTTTGCTATTTGCACCCACTCTCGAAGAAATACAGATGAATCAACATGTGCGTCTGGAGATCACACAATGCTAGCTGTGGCATATACAATGTTCACAACAAACAAGTCAGGCAATTTTTTTTAATCCACGAGTTCTGGTTCCCTTTATTTAAGCTATACATGCGCCATGTAGTGAACGAAAGTCCTAACTAGATAAATAGAATAAATCTTTTTGCAAACATCGCTACTGTAAAATGTTGTTTTCAAATGGCCACATTCACCCTTAGGACAGATCTGCATTTCATCTGCCGTTACACATGAAACATGAAAATACCAAGCAGCCAGATGAAGGAAAAAAATTTATTGGACAATTTAGCAAAGGTACATACAGTCATACCACTCCACTGGTCCAGATGAGTATGCTGCTCAGGAGCAGCAGTATCCGTATGGGGCGAATGCCTCCACCTGTCGAACCATCCTACCTCCTACTTCTACGGCGGACTCCGTAATGATAGCAGTGAGATTATCGTCCATTGTTTGAACATTAAGATCACCTTCTTCAGTTAAAGCCGAATATCTGTTCTTCAGGGAAATCCTGAATTCCTCTACTTTTCCACTCACTGCTTACTCGTTAATGGGCCTCCGCTTCACTATATTATTCCGGTCCTTCTTCAAGTCGAAGCTAATTCGAAACTAGACCACTCTGTGGTCACTACAACGTACCTTTCCGAGGACCTACACATCCTGCACAATGCAAGGTAGACCGCATATATTATGAAGTCTTACTTCATTTTTAATCGCACCATTGGGGCTCTTCCACGTCCACTTCCTAGAGGCTTTCAACGATCGGGTCATCATGGCTGGATATAGTCGCGTAGGCGTATACACCACCTTCAGCTTGTACCTTATTAAGCGTAATTACATTATCTGCCACGCTCTCGTTAATGCTATAGCACTCCTGCATGTTACCAGCTATGTCCTGATTGATCACGAGTCCGACACCTAATTCTCGTCTGTCCGCTAATTACATACTACCAGACTACCAGTCCTTTCCAGGACTAAGGTAAGAATGAAGTCAATTCATGCATAGTGACAAAAATACGAAGAGAAACTGAAATTGATACAAACAAAACCGCAACAAATTATGCTTGCTAGGTGCTACACATATGATCGTAAAGCATGCAGAAATGAATGAAAACTCATTCCGAGATACCACAGGCAACACGTCTGCAGGTAGCTGATTCTAGTCGTGTGTGGTTAGCGGAAAGAAGGAATATTTGAAGCAATCTTTAGCAGCATTGAATTCTTTGACATGTCGACTGTGTTTATTACGAGTGCTATCCACGATAGCACAGTACGTGCCAGCCCCTTAGTATATACTATACGGCTCACCTGTCCTCCTAACCTCACTAAACCCTATGACATCCCGTTTAATACTCGCTAGCTATTTCATCGAACAGCACTGCTATAGGCTAGCCTCGATGTATAAGGTTCTAGCATTAAACGCTGCCAGGTTCAGTTTCCAATGGCGGCCTGTCCGCGGAGCCAGAGATTATTGCACCCTCCGCTGCGTCACAGGTCTGACCGCCGCCTTGGTCACTCGTTCCGCAACCACTGGGGCAGAGGGTTAATTTGTGTAACCATATATTTACAAGGTTGTGGCCAAGTAATACACCAGGGTGGCCAAATCCTGCTCTGGTGAGATAGTGCGTAGTTAGTTCTGGTCACCGAGATCAGACCGCACCCCAGGCCTGGTTATGCAATTCCATCTACACGTAGAGTTTTCTTTTTCAAATCCAGTGGAGAATTTCGCGGCACCGGGATTCGAACCCTGTCCTCTTGCACGCGAGGCGGATGCTCCACCCCTAAGCCACCGCTGCATCGCCCAAAATAAATCAGCGGGACCGAAATGCGCGCTGCAAACCTTCAGTGCTACTTTGTACTCTTGCTTTCTTCTTGCGCCTAGACCATGATTTTTTGGGTTTTACTTCTCTATGGGCAAGCCAGATGCGATGGCGGGTGGGCTGAAATCGTGTGTGCTTGAAGCGCTAGCTTCCCCGAGTACCATGAATAGGAGAAAAGCCGGACATTTTCTTGGCACCCTTGTTTTCTCTCCGCGCATGCGTTCCCGCCGCCTTTCTTCCCGCGATTAGAGCCGCTGAGGTAGGTGCGCGGCGGTAGGTGTCGCACCTGTTGCTCCACGCTGTCAATATTCGAACGCTTTGCATACCAGACCAGCCATGCTGCTTCCCTGAGGCCCAGGGTTTAGAGATAACAATAGTCATGTAAATAAATCTATGGTGGAAATTAGCAAAAAGCGATTTGAAGATTGGGGGCTCAAAAGTAGAGATATGACATAAGGTTAAAATTGTAGGAAGACGTATTTTAAAGAAAATGGCGAATTTTGAAAACTTACAAGGCAGTTAAACAAAAATAAAGGAAAAACTGAGCATGGTGGCAACTGCCATCACCCCGCTTCAAAGGGGACGCTCATACCTTCCATCCATCCATACTTCGAACAGCCTAACGCTTTGCATACCAGACCAGCCTGGTGGTGGTCCCACTTAATCGTTCTAGGGGGCGCGGCCGCACTTCCTTATACCAAAAATGAAATCGAAAAATCGATTTCTTTGTTTGCTTTTTGTTTGTAGAACAAATTTTTCGCGCTTTATTGCTGAACAGCAAATGGCGAACGACATAGAGGTTTTACCATAACTGATGCTTTGAATATTGACGGTTACGTGAGCAATACTCGTATATAATCATTTTATATTTATCTCACCATACTATAACTTGAATGATAGCGCCATTCATGAAGCGCAAAGTAACTGTAAGCGAAAAGTAAACAACATATGCATCTTTCCTTAATATAGCTTTTGCTTCGAATAATTAAACATTTACACGTGTACTCCTTTCCACGGACGCTAATTTCACGAAAACCAGTCCTCAGGTTTATTTTTTTTTTTGTTACAAAGCGGTCTGTGACACGACATGTGTCAGCACGAACATGCCTGTGGATGTTCAGCAAAGCAGGCACGATCAGGCGCTCCTCGGCCATCTTTGCCCGAAGCCACGCCTTCAAACGACCGCGTGTTGACAACGGGCGCTCTGCCGAGGCGATGCTGACTGGTAGTGAAGTCCGAACCTGCAGTAGAGTTCGTACGTTGGCGTACAGTTCTTCAACGCAAGCATCAAGGGCCTCAAGGGTGGTAGCCTGGCAGTGGGGCGCCACTCGTCTGCCGGGTCCATTTTGATATCCAGACGAGTGGCTCAGACGCAAGCGTTCTTGCTCTCGCAGCTCGGTTGTAGACTGCCATACACCGGTCTGCAAGACTTTCGATTCTCGAGTCGTTGCTTTCGACGCCTTCTGTCACGAGAACACTGGCCAGGCAAATGTGCAGGCTGTGCACGGAAAGGATTTCTGCGTGTCCACGCCCGCTGGCACCGTTGGAAAGGAAGCTGGGGTGCACGCCTCGAGAGACGGATGTGTGCTGAGCTTCTTCGATGGCAAGAAGGAGCTGGCTTTACAGGAAGTACCTCCAGAGGCGGCGCGAGAGCGCGTAACCTTGCGCGTATAGAGCGATGCCCTCCCCCCTTCAACCGGGAAACGGAAGTGAACGTAGCGGAAACGACTCGAAAGTTCGAGAGAAAATTGGAGGGGACACTTAATCCAATATATGCAGACGGTCGTTCCCTACTTTACATTCATAGACCCCTGGGAGTCCTCATACCCCTCCTGGCGCAGTGGTGCAGCGGTCATTAATTCAACTGCCACCTGCCAGGGTGGGCAGTTTGCTCACTAAGCGCTCACGCCGCAGGGTCACGTGACCTAGGTGCTGTCGCGTTACAATTCTCCACGCCGACCAATGGCGACGCGCGCGCCGGCGGGAGGGTGAGCGTCAGCTCCACACTCCCCTCTCCCCCAAAGCGGCGCAACGACCATGTCCTCCTTCGGATAGAGACTACCGCACGCGCTGTTCCCCTTTCCACCTTCAACAAGAATGTCCTCCCTCTCTTGCTCTCAGCTGCGCTGTCGACGACGCTATGTGTGTGTGCGCGCCTGCCTTGGCGCGCAGGGACGAGCAGACGCGGAGCGCCGCACAAATGAATATCGCGAGTCAGCCCGCGCCGTAGGCCTTATCTTCGAAGAGGGGTGACTCCTGGGGAAACACCGCTGAGCGGCCAGCCGACGACCTGCGAGGGAGCGCGGGCCAGTCTTCGGGACGGCGCCATCCTGGCCCAGCAGTCGTCGGGCTGTCGCAGTGCGCGGTGAACAATGCCTGTTTATTTGGCGTGCCTGTCTCGTACATTGCTGCACTGCTGTAAGATCTCTAATGGTACTGTAGCCTTTTTTGCGTATTGTGTTACATGCGTTGCATTGTATTAGAGAACACTGTGTACACATTCTTACGAGTGCTGAGTAAGCACCGCTGTATCGACTCTGCTATGCGAAGCTTGTTTTGCAGTCAACCTTTTACTCCGACCCATCCTCTGGCTTGCTACCGGCGAAAGCGGGGCACCAAACGACCACAGCCTTCTGTCCCTTGGTGGCTGTTCATCCGGTTGAGCCTGCCCCGCCGAGCCGAGGGCTTCTCCTTTGTGACCGGGACCGCTACCCCCGCACGCTTTAAGGGTGTTTGGGAATGCGCCCCACCCGTGCACACGTGACAGCGGGACCCCCACGAAACCACTGTTGAACTTTTTCAATGAGACTTTGTTGCGGCGGAAAAGCTACTTACACTGTACAAGCCATGTTCCGGTGAACGTACAAAGTAGGGTCGGCTTGACACGTCACACAGTCGCTGAGAGGAGCTTTCCAGTTCTGCGTCAAAGGTCACTTCTCGCCCCGTCACAGGTTTTTGAGGGTGGTGACCTTCTTCCCCGCGTGTCGGGTGAGCCTATTATTTTGGACTCCATCGGGACCCCACGCTGTCCTGGCCGAATGTACTTAGGTGCTGCTTCAGAGGTATTTCTTGTTCTTGCTTCGAAAAATAACCGGTGGCAAATTTTCTCTACGTGCTCCGTGAAAGCCCGAAAATGGACGTACAGGAAGGTGTGCAAAGGCTGTCGGGGGGGGGGGGGGGGGGGGGGGGCGTCCGCCCCCTCTGCCTCCCACAGGACCGCCACTAGACCAGCCACACTGCAGTGTCTGATCACAGAAGACTTGTACGCTGAATTATGATATCGTGCATCAGCGCAAAACAGGGCCTGCACCGAGAGCGCATTCGCCTAAGAAGCACACTCGCTCGAACACTTCAATGTAGCCGTGGGCAGCGCAGCACAGCACAAAGCTGCCGCCTGATCATCTCTCAGGCAACCCTGTTGGATTACAAGTGGCGCCCCCTACACGCAGTGAAACTAACATGGCCAGGGCTTTTTGATTCATCCGTAAAGAAACCGTTGTAACCCTTACACTGGATGGTATGCCGTGAGCTCCATGAATTCCTACTGGATAACATTTGCATCGCCAACGTTTTTCTTATATTTTGTCAACGTCAGGGTGCACGGTACGCCTGCCTCGCCCCCCAGGGGCAAGAACGAATGAAAAGATAGCAAAACTGTTGCTTTGCGGAAAGCAAAATGCGGAGTTACCGCAGCAGTGGCGTAGTCGACTGAGCATCCGCCTCGCATGCGGGAGGCGCGGGGTTCGATTCCCTGTGCCGCCGGGTACCCACCGGTGATGCAGTGGCTGCAAGCTTCTTTCCCCTGGTCTGGTGGTGCGCGGCATATTTAGGGTGAATCGCTTGGGAAATGGGTCTTTGACCCCCCCCCCCCCCCCCCATGAGTAGAAGAAAAATAACTTGTGCCATTGCGCTTTATGGCCACAAATGCCCTTGCGTCATAAAAAAAACATCATCCTCATCAAAATTCGTCTTTCTTGCCATCTGTATCCTTGTCGGCCATTCATGCTACATCTAGTTCTCGCTTCTTCAATAAAATGAGAGAGCAAAATGGCCTTTAATACTGCGTATGCCTCCGCAGTCCTTCTGACCTCGCTGTCATGACATGCCCTCTAATTCCCTGAACAGCTCTGCTGGCTGGGCTCTAGCGTTAAACGTTTCCAGGCTCAGTTTCCAACGGCAGCCTGTTCTATGTCATACACAGGGTGTTTCACCTGAGACTTTACACAGCATTTAAAAATAGATTTTTTGAGTTACAAGCGCGCTTTTTTTGGCATAGCATTGTCAGCAGCGGAGTACATCAGAATACGACTAAAACCAGCTAATTAGAAAAATGGTTAATTAAAATCAGATGGTTAACTTTTTAACTATTACTGTTCGGTACCTTGATTACAGACACGCGCGTAGCCCATCTTCTAACTCAAAAAGCCTATATTTAAAAATTGTGTAAAGTGCTAGGTGAAACACCCTGTATATCTGACTGCCGCCTTGGTGAGTTTCTCCACAGGCGCTGGGTGCTGAAGGCCGGGAGTTAATTGGTGTACCCATGTAGGAGGTGGTGGCCAAGTGTTATTAGATGGTCAAATCCTGCTCTGATGAGAGGATGCGTTGCCGGCTGTGTTCGCCTATTCGCTGCTATACCAAGCTGCACCCCAGGCCGGGTTATTCGAGTTCACCCACACTCAGATTTCTTATTCTAATCTGATAAAGACCTGCGGCGCAACCGGGATTCGAACCGCCGGCGTCTTGCACATGAGGTGGATGCTCCGACTGTACGCCATCACAGCGTCCTTGAAGGTGCACTGAAGAGGAGTCTGAACTCTCTTTACGGCGGGAACTCGATCTACACGTTCCGAGCATTCTTAGAAACCTCGAATTATTGTCAAGTGCAGCCGATTTCCCTAATTAGTCCCGTGGCGGCTTGCCTCACTGCCATCGGCGGAGGGATATCTAAAATCAAAGAGTACACGCGTATTTTTATTTCCGCGGGCCTGATTTGCGGCTATGTTGTCTGCGACTGAAACAAGCTATTCTCAGAAAGCTAAAAAAAATAAATAAAAGCGGAAGCGAAGCCTCCGCGAGACTGGCTGAAAGGCACTCCGCGCATTGGTTGACTCCTCCTACCTTCAGCGTTGAGTTAAAAAAAAGGGCGCTCTCAGTGGAAAGGCAGGAAAAAAACAGTGCTTTTCACGGATGACGGAGCAGCCAACCTTCGTCAGCCCTTTTCTTCGAGGGCTCCTCGTTGAAAGCCTGAAATAATCACCGGCAGTACAACGAGTAGTGTATGAAGCCCCTGTAAGCACGTGGAGTATATCGTTTAGATGATTTCTCAGAAGTGCCTCAAAGTGGAGCTGTCTGTTTCTCCTGTGAAAGCACGCATGAAGCCACCACATTTGACTACCGCTTTTGTGAACCGCTAATACAGCACGCAAACTTGTGAGCGTACTTTCAATATTCTCCCAAAGCCCAGATGAGTCGGGTAGTTTTGGTGTGCTGAGAAAAAAAAAAGTGCCGCCGGTATCGCGCCGGTGACACCTATAGCATCTGTAAGCCCGATGCGACCGGGCATTGCAGTGTCGTGACACCAATAGCGCAAGGGTTAAGCGGGCCAGCCACGTCCCGTGAAGAGTGCCACAGTTGCAGCTGTGCCTTTGGGTTTCGCGAGGGAGTGTGGAAGGGGTTGTCCCTCACAAGTTGACCTCACTTGACTCCCTAGCAGGAAATGAGCCTTTTGTCTGTCTGAACTGTGACGAGAAGACCATCTCCACTTGCAGAAAATGTGCGGTAGCTTGCAAAGACAAGCTGTCATAATTTTCCCTCCTAGCACAGTTATGCTTCGTATGAATTGTACCCGTTCTACATGATTTCCCCTCACTATGTGATGGCTAACAGGGGTTAAGATATGATAAATAATGAGGATGAGGATGAGGACTGAAATATTTTCTTGCGATATCTTTTTTTGTGTGTGTGTGTGTGTGCGTGCGTGCGTGTGTGTGTGTGCGCGTGTGTGTGTCCGTGTGTGTGTGCGTGTGTGTGTTTGTGTGTGCGTGCGTGCGTGCGTGTGTGTGTGCGTGCGTGCGTGTGTGCGTGTGTGTGTGTGTGTTTGTGTGTGTGTGCGTGCGTGTGTGTGTGCGTGCGTGCGTGTGCGCGTGTGTGCGTGTGTGCGTGTGTGTGCGTGTGTGTGTGTGTGTGTGTGTGCGTGCGTGCGTGTGTGCGTGCGTGCGTGTGTGTGTGTGTGTGTGCGTGTGTGTGTGTGCGTGTGTGTGTTTTTGCGTGTGCGTGTGCGTGCGTGCGTGTGTGCGTGTGTGTGTGTGTGTGCGTGCGTGTGTGCGTGCGTGTAAGTGTGCGTGCGTGTGTGTGTGTGTGTGTGTGTGTGTGTGTGTGCGTGTGTGCGTGTGTGTGTGTGTGTGTGTGTGTGTGTGTGTGTGTGTGTGTGTGTGTGTGTGTGTGTGTGTGTGTGTGTGTGTGTGTGTGTGTGTGTGTGTGTGTGTGTGTGTGTGTGTGTGTGTGTGTGTGTGTGTGTGCGTGTGTGCGTCCGTGCGTGCGTGTGTGTGTGTGTGTGAGAGAGAGAGAGAGAGAGAGATAGAGATAGCATGACGTGCTTGACTGTTTAAAAAATATACAGCGAAGTATACGCTTCGTTAAAGGAAACATATTCGATCTTTTTGAAAGGAAAGGACCAATTTTTTTCGAGAGTGCGCTCTTGATCGGTCCTCCGATCGAAACGTCGAGTCAAATAAAAATGTTTCCTTTAGCGAAGCGTGTACTTCGTTATATATACCACCTTAACAAAAAAAAAATCAGGCATCTAGTGAATTTTTAAACACATGTATAACCTTCGGTCTGTCTCAAATTATTTGAGCCCACCCGTACGAATGATCATCCATCTAACATTCTCGATCTTATTTTGACTACTTAGCCTGATTAACTCTTTGCTCCTTCGTACATTGCGGGCCTTGGTGACCACGTTGTAGTCCACACTACCTTTTCCTCTAAATTTACCAAAAGTACTAAGAGAAAAAATTACTATCGCTCTACGACAAAGGAGGCTACATTAGCATGAATCGTCGTGTTCTTGTATTCTATAACGATTTCGCCTCTCTACGTATCCTATGCGTTCTACCGAGTCCAACTGGTCTCTCTACAAGTTCAAGCTGTGGCGCCTAATAACACTTTACATCCCCACCGTCAGCATAACAGGGCGACCACGTTCTTCGTGGTTTAATAGGACCGGATCACCGGTACGCATATCCGACGTACCCACTGTTTTGAACCAATCATTCTGTTCCGTTTTTACTTCTGCCACTGCCGCATCCGCCGATGGATGGCATCACCTTCAACCAGCATGGTATTGTGAAAATTATCGACTCGCTAAAATGTTCATCTTCCTGCGGTATCGATGATATCCATTCGAAAGTTTTAAGAAACACTAAACATGCTTCCATTCTTTTTCTTTCCCTCATTGTTCAGCAGTCGTTTGGTACTGGCTCCGTCCCACATGACTGGCGAATTGGCATGGTCAGTCCAGTTTTCAGGAAAGGTGTCCCATCATCCCCAGGTAATTACCGAGCTATTCAATTCGCTAACTAGTGTATGCTCTAAGATCATGAAACACGCCATCTACTCTAATGTTGCTACATTTCTAACATCGGTCAATTTTTTTCATCCAAACTAGCACGGATTCCGGAAAGGTCACTCATGTGAAACCCAATTAGCATTGTTCGTGCGTAACATTCAACCCTATCTTGACCGCAATATCTGAACTGATGCACTATTCCTAGACTTCGAGAAAGTACCCCATTCCCGCCCTTTATTCAAACTGTCCCTTTTAAATCTTCAGCCGGTCTTGAACTGCATTAGAAGCCTTCTAACCGACCGCATGCAAATTGTTTCCGCTAATGGCTTCTCATCATCTTACTCACACGTTCTTTCAGGAGTACTCCAAGGCACAGTTCTTGGCCCTTTCCTCTTTCCAAAATACATTAACGACCCGCCTTCCACGGTAACGTCTACCATCCCCCTTTTCGCGGATGACTGCGCACTCTACCGCCCCATAACTAACGCCGACGATATGCTTCTGTCCCCCAAAATGTCCTGGATAGCATGCAGCAGTGGTGCATTACGTGGCTAATGTGTCTGAATACTACAAATACCACCAATCTCTTTTCACCGCCGGCGAAATTTTATTTCACAAAATTATAAAATTAACGATACTACAATTACTTCAACTAAACCTTTTAAATATTTTGGTATTAACCTCACTAGTGATCTGTCCTGGTCTTACCACGTTAACCAAATAATAAATTCGCCTAATCGAACAATTGGGTATTTCCGTCGTAACCTGTCCATGGCGCCTTCTTCCTTAAAATTACCACCGTCCAAAACATTTGTGCGACCTAAATTTGAATACACCCGCGCAATCTCTGGACCACACCAGTCTAACCTCATTTACATTCAATGCACATGCTAACTAGCGCTTAAGACAAGGACAGAACACAGACGTACACCACGAATGCTATAGACATCAACTCTTTTTATTCCACACAGACACACTCTATATATAGGGAAACATGTACAACGGATCCCACCCTAAAGCGCATGTGCAACGGCACCTTCTGGTTTAATAATAATAATTGGTTTTTGTGGAAAGGAAATGGCGCAGTATCTGGCTCATACATCGTTGGACATCTCAACCGCGTCGTAAGGGAAGGGATATAGGAGGCAGTGAAAGAAGAAAGGAAGAGGAGGTGCCGTAGTGGAGGGCTCCGGAATAATTTCGACCACCTGGGGTTCTTTAACGTCCACTGACATCGCACAGCACACGGGCGCCTTAGCGTTTCTCCTCCATAAAAACGCAGCCGCCGCGGTCGGGTTCGAAACCGGGAACTCCGGATGGTGGTGGTGGTAAACATTTATTATTTACAAGGAGGTGTTTGAGCCCAGGCCCTATGGCCCAGGTCCTCACAAATCTAGGTGGAGCTCCTATTCCGGAGCCCCAATGGCGTCTAGCGCCGCTAGCGCCCTGGCGACCAAGGTCCGTTGGGACTGCAGGTCATGGCAGCTGAACAGCGCCGCCTCCCAGGCCTCCCTAGAAGGGTGGGAGATGAAGGATTGGGAAGGGTGGGGATTGGAAGGGCAGGCCCAGACCATATGGAAAACGTCCGAGAACGTCGCTCCGCACAGCCTGCAGCCACCATCAAATTCTGAATTGAAGTGTTTCAATACTGCCGGGCACAGCATTGTATTTGTAAAAATTTTGAGAAGAAGCCGTTCGTCTGCTCTCCGGAGACCCTTACAGGGCTCCGGAAAGCGACGATGACTGTCCTTATAATATGTAGTGATGTCTTTGATTGTTATTAGATATTGGGTAGGCTCTTAGTAGGCTTCCTGAGCAAGTGTGAGTGCCCGGGGAAAGAGCGCGCGGGCCGCCTGATCGGCTAACTCATTGCCCTGGAGTCCCTGGTGGCCGGAAGCCCAGATGAGGTTACAGTTTGGAGGGTCATTGAACAAACAGCAATTTTGTAGGATGCGCCAGGCGAGAGGAGGTATCCAACCCAACTCATAGTTCCGACAGGCCCCCTTCGAGTCGGTAATGATGTCTTTCACTTGTGGGAGAGTGCGAGCGCAAACGCGATTTCCTCCGCGTGTGTTGCGCTGTAGGCGCGGAAAGTGAGTCCTCCCACTGTGGTGTTGTCGTGGACCACTGCTGCGGTGAACCACCCCCACGGTGGGGACCATCAATGTCCACGTAGTACACGTGTTGTTGTCGACCATAATGTCGCTCCAGTGCTTCCGCACGCGCCTGGCGACGGCCATTGTGGTCAGAGTGTGACATGTTGCGGGGAATGGGTCGGACCCTGAGGGCGCGTCCCCAGGGTTCTGGCGCTCGTACCCGTTCCTCAAAGGTGATGGTGTGTTGGATGTGGAGTCGGTCAAGAATGCGGCGACCGGATGGCGTTTGTGATAGGCGCGTATATTGGCTGACGAGATGGGCGTCTCGGAGTTCCCGATAGGTGTTGACCACCCCCAGGTCCAACAAACGCTGGTTGGATGTGATAATGGGAAGGTCAAGAGCCCGTTTGATGACTTTGCGGTGCATGACCTCGAGTTGGTCCTAGTCGTGTTTGCGAATGTGAAGGTAGGGGGTTGAGTAGAGAATTCTACTCGTTACAAAGGCATATGCCAGCCGCAAGGCATCTTTGCTTCGCAACCCCCACGCTTGTTGGAGACTCGGCGTACCATACGGCCCACCTGATCACCATACATGCGGAGTTTTGCGAGTGTTGTGTCCGGTCTGCGTCGTTGATGAATAAGGAGACCGAGGATGCGGATCTCCTTGGCCTCTCTAATCGGACCCGAAGGGAGTGTGAGGTGAATTGAAGTGTCATTCCGAGGAGAGGATCGAATATGGACAAATTCTGATTTGGTGCGAGCACACTGGAGACCACAGTATGCAGCTTAAGTGTCCACTGCCTCCGCTGCCTGCTGTAGAAAGGTCTCCATGTGCCCGACATTGCCTTCTGTTGCCCAAATAGAGATATCATCCGCATATAGGGCATATCGGATGCCGAGCATAGAGCTTAATTTTGCGGGAAGGTCTTTCATTGCAAGGTTGAAGAGGAGGAGAGACGAAACCGCACCCTGTGGTGTGCCCCGGGATCCGATGGTATAGGGTCCGTGTTCCTTGTCTTGAATTCGAATGTAGGCCTGTCGATTCGCGAGAATTTGCCAGATGTATCGCTATGTATTCTGACCACAGTTTTTATTTTGGAGGTGGCTAAGTATTACTTCATATTTTACATTATCAAAGGCTCCTTTCAAATCCAAGGCCAG
Source organism: Amblyomma americanum (assembly GCF_052857255.1). NCBI lineage: Eukaryota > Metazoa > Arthropoda > Arachnida > Ixodida > Ixodidae > Amblyomma > Amblyomma americanum. The sequence continues at coordinate 39,042,784 of NC_135497.1, forward strand.
GACTACCTTGTCATTGTGAGAGAGTTCTTTGGGCTCTAATGTATCAGGATGGAGTTGTCTGCAAAAGTGTGATGTGTTTTGAGGTAAGTGGACAACCTGTCTCGCACCATAGTCTCCATCAGTTTGCCGGCACAAGATGTGAGGGAGATAGGGCGCAGGTGTTCCACATCAATTGGCTTGCCTGCCTTAGGAATAAACGTCACTAAGGCTGTTTTCCAATCCGGGGGGAGAGGAATCTCTCCAAGCCAGATATGGTTGATGAATTCGAGGAGGGTACGATGGGCTGCATCCGGAAGGTTCGCCAGAAGTTTGACGGTAAACCTGTCCCGGCGTGGTTCAGTACCACGATTCATTTTGGCTAGGGCCTCCTTCAAATCATGGAGTTTGAAGGGGGCGTCCAGCTCCAGATTTGTTTGCCCTATGTATGAGCATTGAGAAAGGCGAGGGTCCACCGTGGTACAGAGATATCTGTCACACAATGTTCGGGCCAGTTGTGTTGTAGTACCGGGAAAGTTATGCATTGCACGTTGTAGGTGCCGCGCCGTTTCTGCACGCGTTTGATTGGGGTCAATAAGTGCACGAAACATACGCCAGGTGTTGCGGCCAGACATCTGGCGTGCAGCAGTGTTGCATCGATCCACCCAGTTAGTGTCCGCTAACTGAGCGGCATAGTCGGCAGCCTTGTGGGTGAGTTCAAGAATGCGGTGCCTGAGTTTCTTGTTGTGTTTCTGCTTTCTCCATCGTTTGGTGAGACTGCGGCGGGCCTCCCAAAGATGGAGAAGATGGTTGTCTACTTCAGGGGTGGAATCAACGAGCTGAATGTATTGTCCGTTTTTGCGGAGAGTTGTCATTAGAGAGGTCAGCCATTCTTGATATCCCGAGTGAACGATGTCGACAGAGGGAAGTGTCGAGCGGAAGAAAAGGTGCCGTAGTGGAAGACTCCGGAATAATTTCGACCACCTGGGGAACTTTAACGTGCAATGACATCGCACAGTCAGTGCACGTTAAAGATCCCCAGGTGGTCGAAATTATTCCGGAGCCCTCCACTACGGCACCTATTCTTCCTTTCTTCTTTCACTCCCTTCTATATCCCTTCCCTTACGGCGCGGTTCAGGTGTCCAAAGATATGAGACAGATACTGCGCCATTTCCTTTCCCCCAAAACCAATTATTATTATTAATTTAGGCCAATCGGGAATATGTGCTTGCGTTGTGCGGCGTTTAAGTGGCCGTGTTTAAATGGTCGTATTAATGATGCAGTGGTCACTGCCAAGGGTGTCTTGTGTGTTAACCCAGTCGGCGTGCGGAATATTGCGGGTAAGGGTCAAATCTAGGTATGTATCCCTGGCTACCGAGTTGCCCATGCGAGTGGGGTTGGCCGGATCGGTATGGATGGTTGCATCGAGAGTCGAAATTAGTTCCGCCAATTTTTTGCCTCTGGGTTCCTCCCTAAGGTAGCCCCATTGCCGACATGGAGCATTGAAATCTCCTACAATGAGCAGGGTGTCGCTTCCAGCCACGCGCATTGCTTCTGTAAAGAGCATAGAAAAAGTTACGTCTTTAAGTTTTGGGGGGCAGTATACATTAAGCACATGAATCGAGGGGTCTTTGCTCCGCAAAGGTAAGACCGTGACCATGACATAGGAGTATTCGCGGGTCGATGGGAGGGTGACCTATTGTGCTGTATAGTCTTTGTGAACTAGGATGCAAATTTGTGTGTCCCTGTGGAAAGTCTGATAGTGAGTTTGGTGTTGGCTCCGGGCTCCTGAAGGGCGACCACGGCCACGAGGAACTCGAAGGTTTCAAGGTAAAGGCGAAAGTGGGCTCGCTTCCACCGGTCCTTGAAACCCCTGCAATTCCACCGGGTTACTGTGAAGGGAGGTGTTTGTGTCGGTGCTCGCGATCTAGGATTGGGGGCCATGATCAGAGGTTGAGGGGGTGAAGGATGCTGCTGTGTTAAAGGTTCGGTCCACTGCAGCCCGAAGCCGTGCGGAGGGCGCATTCCTCGTTATCGGAATCGTCAATGCGACGAGAGAGTTTTGTAGAACGTGTGGGAACCCTACGGGGTCTTACGCGTTTAGAGAGACGTGGGTTTTCGTGAATCCATTTCTGGGTTAAGACTGATACCGAGCGCGTGATGCGGGCAGTTATGCTATCCATCTGGGCAGCAATGGCAGCATTTATGAGTTGAGGAAGCTGTGCAGCAATGTTTTCGATAGCCGCCACTCGGGCCTCCAGGGCATGATGGTGCGCTTCAGTCGGTGGCGAGGGTACCCGTTCAGTTATGTTATCGTCGTCCTCCGTAAGGGAGGGCATAGGAGAAGAGTTTTGAGTGGCCAGAGCGTTAAGTCTGGCTTCGAGCTTCTCATTCTGTGCCCGGAGAAGAGCAAGTTCTCGTTTAAGTTCAGCTTCTAGGGGCGAAGGAGGGTTAGTGAAAGTGGGAGAGGGAAGTGAAGACGGGGAGGACTGGGAGGCCACTCGACTTGCCCAACTGCCCACCTGCGATTGTTTTGGCTCACGCAGTGGGGCGCGACCGACGACGCCTTTTTGCTGACGCGGCCCGGGCGCTGGGTTCCCGGTGTCGCCGCTTAATGGCGCGGCCTTCTTGGGTTGTGATGGTGCCAGTTGCTGGCGTTCCTTGTCCTTGTCTTGCTTGGAGGTGTTGGCGCGATCCCCTCTTTGCGCGTCTTGATTGGCACCGCCGGGTGGCGTGTTCGCCGCCTTGTCCGAGCGTCTTGGTGGTGGTGGTCCTTTAGCCCGCTTTGTGGGCCCGCCAGGTGAATGGATCACTAGTCGAGCGCCCTAACCACTGAGCCACCGCGGCGGGTCTTTCAGGTTTAAGAAATGTAATTCTTTGGATGACAAAGATAACGAGGGGTGTCTTACACACGACTGTCGTTCCATGTGAATGAGGAAGGCTTCCAGTATTTCGCGTTCCTTCTGGTCTGAACTTGCAAAAGTGACCCTTGTCTGGTTATATATCGGCGCACAGTTATCCTTACAACGTTTGCAATGTGCCGCCAAGTGTCCAGACCCTGACAGTGCCTCGACAGCCGGCTTGTGGTCCATAAGCCGAACATTGATACAGCGGCCAGTTTGGCCGATGTAGCAATTCCCGCATGGCAAGGCAATTGTGTACACCACATTGGTCCTGCAAGCCACATACGGCATTTGATGTTTTATCGGGCAATGGTTTTATTTCTTTTCTGAGGCAACATTAACAGCTTTACACATTTTGCCGAGCCTATCGGGTGCAGTAAGCACAACTCGGACCTTGCCGTTCTGCGCCACCTTCTTTAGACGGTGTGTCAGCTGGTGGGTATAGCGCAGTGCCACGCATATAGCTCGCTCATGAGCTTGTAGCTCAGTCGTCGTTGCCTGTTTCGAAGCGTTTGTCGTTTTCAACAGGCCTTCAACAACGGATGTCACGGGTTCCCTAGGGAAGCCTGCCTTCGTCATGCGATCTGCCTGCAGGTGCACACTCTCAATCACCTTGTGTGAGCAGGACTTCTCTAGGGCAACACGAAGGCATGTCTTGGCGATGCCTCTCGTTACTAATTTAGAATGGGCCGAATTAAAATTCAAAAGTTCTTTTTTGGACCTTGGCTGGTACATATACCAAACTCGTGCGTCACTCAGAAAAAGCCAACATCCAGGAACTGTAGGCTGCCGTCTCCAGAAAGTTCATGGGTGAAATTGAGAACATAGGCAGAAGACTGAAATACTTCCAAAGTTCGTTCGACTAGAACATCCTTTCTGTCATCCTGAGTAGTTTTAGCAATACCACAAAGTCGTCGACGCATCTAAAAATCTTTAAAATCTTGTTGTTGTCAAGGCACGCCTCAATGCCTCTGTCCAAACTGGCCAGAAACAATTCACTTAGCGCGGGGGCAACACAAGAACCGATGCACACACCGTGGCGCTGAAGGTAAATCCCTTCAAGATTAACAAATGTTCTAGAAAGGTAAAACTCTAAAAGCGTTAACAAATTCACGAAAGAAATAGCTGCATCGTTTTGAAAGCCCACAGTTGCTAAAGAGTCAATGCTCTCTTTCACTGTAATTAAAATTTCACTTTGAGGTATGGAATAAAACATGTTTTCGATATCAACTGAGAAGGCACAATTAGCCCCAGAAGACAGTTCCTCTTTCGAGAAAAAATCAATTACATCTTTGGACCTAGCCACTCTGAACGGGCCATTAACAGGAAGGAGCTTCAACCGCTTTTGGATGAACTGAAAGAGGAGAGCCTGCTTCAGTGACAATCGCACGCAGAGGGATTTCAAGCTTGTGTGTTTTAGCCGAGAAGAATACTGCATAGCCATTCTTGCCAGCACCTTCAATCCATTTTTGCAGACTAGCCAAATTCAGGTCATTGCAAAGGAAAATCGCGTGCTTTTTAATCCTTGCACCGGTTGAACGCTTTTTCACTAAATTTTTCTCTATAGCCTCACGCGCTTTGGCTAGGAAGAAGTGTCTTGGCGTCACTGCAAACCCACCTTCCATCTCGGCAACAAGCAAGGTGAGATCATTAGATTTTAAATAGTCAACACTTGGTTTCGCATTGAGCTTAGCCTTCTTAGAACGGTAATCCTTGCTTAGGAGACAGTCCATATACCTTCAGACGTGCAACGAGTTTTCTTCTCCTCAACATCCGAGTTAGCAACCTTTTTCACCATTGAGACAAGTCCCACTGTCGTCTTTTTAGGCTCTGTGGAAAACTTCGGCGCGTGACTGAGTACAGGCTCAACGTCCTGCGGTAGGACACACCCACCCACTCACCACACAGCCACCCACACAGCTATGATTACAAAGAAATATCTGGTGCTTACTGCACCGATAAACTCGGCAAAATGTGTAAGGCTGCTAATGTTGCCTCAGAAAAGAAAAACAAAATCCATTGCCCGATAAAACATCCGATGCCGTGTGAGGATTACAGGACCAATGTGGTGTACACAATTGCCTTGCCATGGGGGAATTGCTACATCGGCCAAACTGGCTGCTGTATCAATGTCCGGCTTATGGAGCACAAACCGTCTGTCGAGCCACTATCAGGTTCAGGACACTTGGCGGCACGTTGCAAACGTTGTAAGGATAACTGTGCGCCGATATATAACCAGACAAGGGTCATCTTTGCAAGTTCAGACCAGAATGAACGCGAAATACTGGAAGCCTTCCTCATTCACATGGAACGACAGTCGAGTGTAAGCAACCCCTCGTTGTCTTTGTCATCCAAAGAATTACATTTCTTGAACCAGAAGGTGCCGTTGCACATGCACTTGTGGGTGTGATCGGCTGTACATGTTTGCCTATATATTGAGTGTGTCTGTCTGGAATAAAACCAGTTGATGTCTATAGCGTTCGTGGTGTCCGTCTGTCTTCTGTCCTTGTCTTAAACGCTAGTTACCATGTGCATTGAATCTAAATGAGGTTAGACTGGTGTGGTTCAGAGATTGCGCGGGTGTATTCAAATTTAGGTCGCACAAATGTTTTGGAAGTTGGTAATTTTAAGGAAGAAGGCGCCATGGACAGGTTACGACGGAAATACCCAATTGTTCGATCAGTGGATTTTTTTCTTTGGTTAACCTGGTAAGACCATGACAGATCACTAGTGAGGTTAATACCAAGATATTTAAAAGGTTTAGTTGAAGTAATTGTAGATTGTGAATTTTATCATTTTGCGAAATATAATTTCGGCGGCGGTGAAAAGATATTTGTACAGTCTTTGTAGTATTCAGACACATTAGCCACGTAATGCACCACTGATGCATGCTATCCAGGTCATTTTGGGGGACAGAAGCATATCGTCGGAGTTAGTTATGGGGCGGTAGAGTGCGCAGTCATCCGCGAAAAGGGGGATGGTAGACGTTACCGTGGAAGGCGGGTCGTTAATGTATTTTAGAAAGAGGAAAGGGCCAAGAACTGTGCCTTGGGGTACTCCTGAAAGAACGTGTAAGTAAGATGATGAGAAGCCATTAGCGGAAACAGATTGCATGCGGTCGGTTAGAAAGCTTCTAATGCAGTTCAGGACCGGATGAAGATTTAAAAGGGACAGTTTGAATAAAGGGCGGGAATGGGGTACTTTCTCGAAGTCTAGGAAGAGTGCATCAGTTGGGATATTGCGGTCAAGATAGGGATGAATGTTACGCACGAACAATGCTAATTGGGTTTCACATGAGTGACCTTTCCGGAATCCGTGCTGGTTTGGATGAAAAAAGTTGACCGATGTTAGAAATGTAGCAACATTAGAGTAGATGACGTGTTTCATGATCTTAGAGGATACACTAGTTAGCGAATTTAATGGCTTGGTAATTACCTGGGGATGATGGGACACCTTTCCTGAAAACTGGAATGACCACGCCAATTCGCCAGTCATGTGGGAAGGAGCCTGTACCAAACGACTGCCGAAAAATGAGGGAAAGAAAAAGACTTGAAGCATGTTTAGTATTTCTTATGTCAAGGGGTTTATTTGAAGCACAGGTCGGTTGGTCTTGGTTGACCGGCGACACGACGGGCACACTCACAGGCGTCGTTCGAAAAACCCAGCTGCACTTCGTCTGCTTCTTCAATGTCCCGCTTGAACTCGTCCGCTTCTTCGCTGCACTGCGCCTGTCGGTCCCATTACAATTACTCTCCCTCCGAAAAAGGAGCCATCCTGGCGACTTACGGAGAGGAGAGGTTGGGCGGGTCATAGTAAGGCTTGAGGCGCTCAACGTGCACAGTTTCGCGCCCCCGGCGACGGTGGTCCGAAGAGGGAACGAGCGGCTCAACGATATAAGTCACCGGAGAAGTTTGGTGGACAACCCGGTAAGGTCCGTGAAAGCGAGACAGTAGTTTCGTGGCGAGGCCGGGAGTGGAGGAAGGCACCCAGAGCTAAACGAGGGCGCCAGATGGGTATGACGCTGGAGGGTCCGGGGAATCCCGACGGTGCTTCTGATCCCATTGTTGCTGTGTGGTGAAAGAGCGGGCAAGTTGCCGGCATTCTTCGGCATACAGGTGAGCTTCGGAGAGTAAGGTAATCTCGGAAGGGTCAGGGTGATAAGGAAGGATGGTGTCCATGGTGGATGTAGGCTCCCGGCCATATAAGAGGAAGAAAGGAGAAAACCCCGTTGTTGTCTGAGTAGCTGTGTTATACGCGTACGTGACGAACGGGAGCACTTGATCCCAGTTGGAGTGGGCGGTGTCAACGTAGATGGCGAGCATGTCACTCAGAGTGCGGTTGAACCGCTCAGTCATGCCGTTGGTCTGGGGGTGATAGGCGCTGGTGTAGCGATTAACGATTTGGCATTGCTTGAGCAGGGCCTCGACGGCGTCCGAGAGAAAAACACGGCCGCGGTCACTTAGAAGTTCTTTCGGGGCGCCGTGACGAAGAACAAGACTGTGTAGAATGAAGTGAGCGACATCGTTTGCGGTAGCAGATTTGAGAGCCGACGTTTCGACGTAACGGGTGAGATGATCAACGGCAACGATGATCCACCGATTATTAGCCGAAATAGTTGGAAGCGGGCCATAAAGATCAATGCCGACGCGGTCAAAGGGACGGCCAGGGCAAGGTAACGGCTGCAAAGGAGCGGCGGCGGAGTGGGGAGGTTTCTTACGACGTTGGCAGGCGGTGCATGACCGAATGTACTGACGTATGTAGCGGTACATACCTCGCCAGTAGAATCGCTGACGAAGGCGAGCATATGTTTTCAGTACACCGGCGTGGCCGCATTGTGGAGCGGCGTGAAAAGAGGCACAGATTGTAGCACGGAGGTGTCGAGGGATGACCAACAGCCACTTCCGGCCGTCGGGGAGGTAATTACGGCGGTATAAGAGGCCATCACGAACGGCGAAGTGGTGGGCTTGGCGGCGAAGGGTCCGGGTCGAATGATGCGGCGAGGGAGTGTTCAGGAAGTTTAGCAGCGAGGTGATCCAAGGATCCTTCAGTTGTTCGGAGAGCATATCAGGGATGTTGAACGAAGAGAATTCGTAGGCACAGACGAGGGCAGAGGTTGACTCGCATGGAAGTAGTGAACGAGAAAGGGCGTCGGCGTCCGAGTGCTTGCGGCCGGAGCGATAAATGACGTGTATATCAAACTCCTGGAGACGTAAAGCCCAGCGGGCGAGTCGGCCAGAAGGATCTTTGAGGGAGGATAGCCAGCATAGGGCGTGGTGGTCTGTGACGACATAGAAGGGCCGGCCGTAAATGTAAGGGCGGAACTTGGCAATTGCCCAAATGATGGCGAGACATTCTTTTTCTGTGACAGAATAGTTTGATTCCGCCTTGGTGAGGGCGCGGCTGGCGTAAGCGACGACGTATTCCGGATACCCAGGCTTTCGCTGGGCAAGAACTGCGCCCAAGCCCACACCGCTCGCGTCAGTGTGAACTTCTGTCGGACAGGCGGGATCAAAATGGCGAAGGATGGGGGGAGAGACCAGCAGGCGGCGTAAAGTGCTGGACGCGGTGTCGCAGGCGGGGGACCAAGACGAAAGGTTCGGGCTGCCGGCAAAAAGCTGCGTTAAAGGGGCGATGATACTGGCGAAATTTCGGATGAAGCGGCGAAAATATGAGCATAAGCCTATAAAACTGCGAAGTTCATTTAAGGTGGTTGGTTTGGGGAAGTCAGCGACGGCGCGAAGTTTGGCAGGGTCAGGAAGAACGCCGTCTTTGGAGATGACATGGCCTAATATTGTGAGCTGCGTTGCACCGAAGTAACATTTTTTCAAGTTTAGTTGGAGGCCGGCGTCAGTAAGGCTAGTGAGTACGCGCTGAAGGCGGTGCAGATGGGAAGGAAAATCTTTGGAAAAAACGACAATGTCATCTAGGTAACACAGACAAGTTTCCCATTTGAGGCCACTGAGAATAGTGTCCATCATCCTTTCGAATGTGGCTGGAGCATTGCAGAGGCCGAATGGCATCACATTGAACTTATACAAGCCGTCTGGGGTGACGAAAGCGGTTTTCGGCCTGTCGTTCGCTGCCATCGGGACCTGCCAGTAGCCGGAGCGTAAGTCGAGGGATGAAAACTACTCCGCTCCCTGCAAGCAATCCAGTGCGTCGTCGATTCGGGGTAGAGGATAAACATCCTTGCGTGTGATGTTGTTGAGACGGCGGTAGTCGACCCAGAACCTGATGGAGCCATCTTTTTTCGTCACCAAGACAGCAGGAGAGGCCCAAGGGCTCTGAGAAGGCTGTATAATGCCGCGCCGAAGCATGCCGTCAACATTGTCACGGATGACGCGGCGCTCGCTCGGCGAGACTCGGTACGGTCGCTGACGCAAGGGAGCGTGGGTACCAGTGTCAATTGTGTGAGAGACGGCCAATGCGCGCCCCAAGGAGGGCTGGGAAAGGTCGAAAGAGTTGCGGAAGCGGCAGAGAAGTTCCAAGATTTGGTCACGGTAAGCGGACGGAAGGTCGGGAGCGATGCTACGACGAAAGACGTCGATGGAAATCGGATCGGGCGCTGTCGCACAACAGGCTAAGGCAGTAACTGGGGAACAGGCACGCGCATCGGAGAACTCGGAAGCAAGAGCAGGGTCCAGTTCTTCAATAGAGCCGAGGCATTCGCCGCGAAGTACAAACGACGGGCAAGAAAATGGGTTGGTGACATAGATGGCGCAGTGGCCATCGGAAATCGAGACAACGGCGAATGGAATGAGGAGGCGCTGATAGCGAGTGGCTGCTGCGGTAGGTGTGAAAAGAACAGGGCCGCTGAGGAAAGAGTCGGGGCGGAGCGGAACGAGGGCTGAAGAGGAGGGAGGTATGTCGGTGTCGGCAGCTACAAGAAGCTTAGCGGAGCGCACAGGTAGGTCACACAACGAAACATCACACAGGGGAGAAAGCTCAAGTTCCGCACGGGCACAATCAATCACTGCACGATGGGTCGAGAGGAAATCGCAGCCGAGGATGACATCGTGAGAGCAGGCGGTCAGCACAACAAACTCGATGGTATAGGCGACGTCGTTGATAGAAACGCGGACCGTGCAGGCTGCGATGGGGTGGATGCGCTGAGAGGTGGCCGTACGTAGTGAAAAGTCAGACAGCGGCGTTGTCACCTTACGAAGTTTGCGGCGAAGAGCATCACTAATTACTGACACTGCAGCCCCCGTGTCGACGAGCGCGAGAACGGGGACGCCTTCAACAGACACCTCAATCACGTTAGCAGGAGAACACGGAGGACTTAAAAAGTTGGCAAAACACGCAGTTCTTGCCTCCTGAACTGCGGCAGTCAGTTTTCCTCTGGGAGAGGGTCCGGGCGGCGGAGCATCGGAGAAATGGAACGTCGACGAGGGGAAGGCGAGCGGCGAGTAGGGTACTGGGAGCGATGTGTAGAGGAGGCAGAAGAGACATTAGGCAAGGGCGGCCCGGAATCGTAGCGGAAATTGCGCATGAAATCGCCAGAACGAGGAGATCGCTGACGGCAAAAGCGTGCGACATGGCCCGGAAGACCGCAGGAATAGCATATCGGTCGATTGTCCTCGGTACGCCAAGGGTTCGTAGGGTTTCGGCGGGGTCGACGAACCGGGACCTGCGGCGGGGGTATAGACGGCGGTGGAGCATAAAAGGCCGAGTCGCTAGGGTAGGCGGCAGAGGTGGGCGAGCGCCGTGTACCGGTTACTGCTTCAGCATAGGTGAGCGGCGCTGCCACAGGAGGAGGTGGGGGACTGGATGGCAGAACTGCAGTGACCTGCTCCTGAATAGCACGACGGATAGTGGGCGTGAGAGATGGCGGCAGGTCGTGCGGAGGGCAGACGGGGTCGGGAATGTGATGCAGCAGAGAAAGCTGGCGAGCGATCTCTTCGCGGATGAAGTCTTTAACCTGCTGCATGAATAGGGACTGCTCAGCAGACGAGCCACCAAGGGCCAAGCCAGCAAGACCCCCCGCAGGCGCGCCGGACTGCCGCGTAGATGCGCGTTGCTTGCGGAGTTCGTCGAAGCTTTGGCACAGCTGGATGACGGTAGCGACGGAGGTGGGGTTCTTCGCCAGCAGCATCTAGAAAGCGTCATCGGCTATGCCTTTAAGTATGTGGTTGACTTTATCCCCTTCGGACATGGAGGGGTTGACACGCTTGCACAGGTCAACGATGTCCTCGATGTAGCTTGTGAACGTCTCGGAAGGGAGCTGAGATCGAGCACGAAGACGCTGCTCGGCGCGAAGCTTCCGGATGGCGGGGCGGCCGAAAACGTCGGCGAAGCTCGTTTTAAAGGACGACCAGGTGGGAAGATCGGCCTCATGGTTGCGAAACCATAGGTAGGCAACGTCCGTTAGGTAGAAGAGGACGTTGCTAAGTTTCACGGAATCGTCCCACCGATTGTAAGTGCTGATGCGCTCATAGGAGGCCAGCCAATCGTCGACGTCTTGGTCATCGGTGCCACTAAATGGTGAAGGGTCACGCTGGCGCTGCACCCCGTGACAGAGTACGGTGGCAGGGATGGGCTGCGATGGTTCACTCGGACCTTCCGGCATGGTGGCGGAGACGAGGAGCGTTCCACTTCGAAGTTCCAGGATGAGGACCGGGACGGGAACCGAGGCACCTCCACCAAGTGTCAAGGGGTTTATTTGAAGCACAGGTCGGTTGGTCTTGGTTGACCGGCGACACGACGGGCACACTCACAGGCGTCGTTCGAAAAACCCAGCTGCACTTCGTCTGCTTCTTCGTTGTCCCGCTTGAACTCGTCCGCTTCTTCGCTGCGCTGCGCCTGTCGGTCCCATTACACTTAAAACTTTCGAATTGATATCATCGATACCGCAGGAAGATAAACATATTAGCGAGTCGATAATTTTCACAATACCATGCTGGTTGAAGGTGATGCCATGCATCGGCGGATGCGGCAGTGGCAGAAGTAAAAACGGAACAGGATGAATGGTTCAAAATATTGGGCACGTCGGATATGAATACCGGTGATCCGGTCCTATTAAACCACGAAGAACGTGGTCGCCCTGTTATGCTGACGGTGGGGATGTAAAGTGTTATTAGGCGCCACAGCTTGAACTTGTAGAGAGACCGGTTGGACTCGGTAGAACGTATAGGATACGTAGAGAGGCGAAATCGTTATAGAATACAAGAACATGACAATTCATGATAATGTAGCCTCCTTTGTCGTACAGCGATAGTAATTTTTTGTCTTAGTACTTTTGGTAATATTAGTGGAAAAGGTAGTGTGGACAACAACGTGGTCACTAAGGCCCGCAATGTACGAAGGAGCACAGAGTTAATCAGGCTAAGTAGTCAAAATAAGGTCGATAATGTTAGATGGATGGTCAGTCGTACGGGTGGGCTCAAATATTTTGAGGCAGACCGAAAGTTATACATGTGTTTAGGAATTCACTAGATGCCTGATTTTTTTTTGTTAAGGTGGTATATATAACGAAGTGTACCGTTCGTTAAAGGAAACATTTTTATTTGACTCGACGTTTCGATCAGAGGACCGATCAAGAGCGCACTCTCGAAAAAAATCGGTCCTTTCCTTTCAAAAAGATCGGATATGTTTCCTTTAACGAAGCGTATACCTCGCTGTATATTTTTTAAACAGTCAAGCACGTCATGCTATCACACACAAACACACACACACACACACACACACACACACACACACACACACACACACACACACACACACACACACACACACACACACACACACACACACACACACACACACACACACACACACACACACCACACACACACACGCGCACACACACACACACACACACACACACACACACACACACACGCACGCACGCACGCACGCACACACACACACACACACAAACACACACACACACACACACACACACGCACACGCACACGCACACACACACTAAAAAAGAGGTGTGGCAAGAAAATATTTTACTCATCCTCCTCATCCTCGTTATTTATCATATCTTAACCCCTGTTAGGCATCACATAGTGAGGCGAAGTCATTTAGAACGGGTACAATTCATACGAAGCATAACTGCGCCGTGGGGGGGGGGGGATTATGACAGCTTGTCTTTGCAAGCTACCGCACATTTTCTGCAAGTGGAGATGGTCTTCTCGTCACAGTTCAGACAAAAGGCTCATTTCCTGCTAGGGAGTCAAGTGAGGTCAACTTGCGAGGGACAACCCCTTCCACACTCCCTCGCGAGACCCAAAGGCACAGCTCCAACTGTGGCACTCTTTACGGGACATGGCTGGCCCGCTTAACCCTTGCGCAATTGGTGTCACGACACTGCAATCCCCGGTCGCATCGGGCTTACAGATGCTGTAGGAGTCACCGGAGCGATACCGGAGGCACTTTTTTTTTCTCAGCACACCAAAACTACCCGACTCATCTGGGCTTTGGGAGAATATTTAAAGTACGCTCTCAAGTTTGCGTGCTGAATTAGCGGTTCACAAGAGCGGTAGTCAAATGTGGTGGCTTCATGCGTGCTTTCACAGGAGAAACAGACAGCTCCACTTTGTGGCACTTCTGAGAAATCATCTAAACGATACATTCCACGTGCTTACAGGGGCTTCATGCATTACTTGTACTGCCGGTGATTATTTCAGGCTTTCAACGAGGAGCCCTCGAAGAAAAGGGCTGGCTAAGGTTGGCTGCTCCGTCATCCGTGAAAAGCACTGTTTTTTCCTGCCTTTGCACTGAGAGCGCCCTTTTTTTTGAACTCAACGCTGAAGGTAGGAGGAGTCAACCAATGCGTGGAGTGCCTTTCAGCCAGTCTCGCGGCGGCTTCGCTTCCGCTTTTATTTACTTTGTTTAGCTTTCTGAGAACAGCTTGTTTCCGTCGCAGACAACATAGCCGCAAATCAGGCCCACGGAAATAAAAATACGCGTGTACTCTTTGATTTTAGATATCCCTCCGACGATGGCAGCGAGGCAAGCCGCCACGGGACTAATTAGGAAAATCGGCTGCACAGGACAATAATTCGAAGTTTCTAAGAATGCTCGGAACGTGTAGATCGAGTTCCCGCGGCAAAGAGAGTTCAGACTCCTCTTCAGTGCAACTTTAAGGACGCTGTGATGGCGTAGAGTCGGAGCATCCACCTCATGTGCAAGACGCCCGCGTTTCGAATCCCGGTTGCGCCGCAGGTCTTTATCAGATTACAAAAACAAATCTGAGTGTGGGTGAACTCGAATAACCCGGCCTGGGGTGCAGCTTGGTATAGCACCGAATAGGCGAACACAGCCGGCAACGCATCCTCTCATCAGAGCAGGATTTGACCATCTAATAACACTTGGCCACCACCTCCTATTAACGCCCGACCCTCAGCTCCCAGCACCTGTGGGGAAACTCACCAAGGCGGCAGTCAGATAGACAGAGATACAGATATAGTAGGAATTCATGAAGCTCACGGCATACCATCCAGTATAAGGGTTACAACGGTTTCTTTACGGATGAATCAAAAAGCCCTGATCATGTTAGTTTCACTGCGTATAGGGGGCGCCACTTGTAATCCAACAGGGCTGCCTGAGAGATGATCAGGAGGCAGCTTTGTGCTGTGCTGCGCTGCGCTGCCCACAGCGACATTAAAGTGTTCGCGCGAGTGTGCTTCTTAAGCGAATGCGCTCTCGGTGCAGGCCCTGTTTTGCGCTGATGCATGATATCGTCATTCAGCGTACAAGTCTTCTGTGATCAGGCACTGCAGGTGTGCCTGGTCTAGTGGCGGTCATGAGGGAGGCGGAGGGGGCGGACGCCCCCCCCCCCTCCCCACTTTCCATGTTTTCCATTGTTTTCCATGTTTTCCCTGACTATTTCAGTCAAAATTCCCTGACTGCTGAATATGCGTGAAAACATATATTGGCCGATGATAACGGAAAGTATACATGATCTACTCGCAGCAAGAAAAAAATAATAAAATCAATTGAAACTGAAAAAGCGGCATTTAAAACAGATTTGCTTTTGCTGTTTGAGAGAGCTGATTTCTTCATGAAGGAAGTCCAGGTTAAAACTGCGACTTACAAAACGATCGTTGCTTCTTATTTTCTAGCTCCTTATTATGGCTGTCCTTTTGCTAATTCTTCCAAGCATCTGATATTTCCGCTAAGCATGTGTGAATGTCAAATTTATCACTTTGAAGTCGATAACAGTAACAAGAATTTGCTGCAAATACAACTGAATATTCTCGAGTAGTTCAAATGATCAAAATAGTTGAAACTGAAAGACAAACGTGTTACCAAAAATGTAAGGACGAAAACAAAATCACGGTCGATTTGCGTAGTTAGGCCAGGTGCGCTAGCAGTTCGGTTTGCCCTTCAGTTCCGGTGTTCAGCTCACGTTTTCACGGAAGGCAGTGGTTCGAATAGCGATTATGGGCTAATTCGCATTTATTTATTTATTTATTTATTTATTTATTTATTTATTTATTTATTTATTTATTTATTTATTTATTTATTTATTTATTTATTTATTTATTTCAGGATACTGCAGGCCACTGTTTGGATCAAGCAGGAATGAATTTACATTGTTACATAACCAAAAGAATAAAATTATACAATATTAGCAGCACACGGATACAAAATATACTTATAAACAATATTAGCAGGTAAGTAGACGATGTTACGAATCACAAAAATTTTTGTGAGGAAAAAACAGATGCCGGTAGCCAATTCCAATCTTGCACTGTTCAAGGGGAAAAGAAGACTGTATTTAAGACTGTTAGTTTTGGCGAAAAGGGGAGCAAGTGAATGCTCATGAACGCTCCGAGTCCTTCTCACTAGAGGACGCTTAATGCACTCTGGAAGCCTGAGTTTATTTTTTCCTCTTAAACTATTAAATATATGCAGAAGGTCCTTCTCTACTTTACATGTATCGATCCCTGGGAGTCCTACCACTCCTGACGCAGGGGTGCAGCAGTCAAGCGCTCCTATTGCAGGTGCTGCCATCGATGGGATTTGGGTTGGGTTGCTCTCCGAGCAGCCTCTCACGATCAAATGAGCTGCTGCCTGACACGGCGGGCAGGTTGCTAGGTATTTTATTCATTTATTTATTTATCTGAATCTCAATGATCCAATGTGGGACATCACATGAGGAGCGGGCGTATGAATGGCGGTTGACAATGACTGTTCCGTGATAATCATGAAGATGGCATGGCTTCCTCAAAGGCGGTCTTGAAATGGGCAGGTTCAGGGATTAGCGCTAAGCCGCAGGGAAGGTGATTCCAGTCGTGATCCGTGTGCACAAAAAAAGGACTCTTGGAATGTGACAGTGCAGGCACGATGGGGGATGGCCTGTGCGGGGTGTTGGACGCGCTGGTTGAATGAGCTTGCTGTCACGGGGTGAACGATGAAAAAAAAAAAAACCTACGATAAAGGCAGAGGCGTGAAACTCGGCGACGGTAACCGAGAGTGGAAAGTGGCAGCTGAAATTTTAAGGTAGATATGCTAGAGCATCGTGAGTATAGTTTGAAAGGATAAAATGAGTGGCACGATTTGAACTGATTAAAGGGCTGAAATGAGGTTATTTAAGGCGGACCGCTGGGATAGTTAGAGATATTTAGATTCGATGCACATGGTGACTAGCGCTAAAGACAAGGACAGAAGAAAGAAAGACGGACACCACGAACGCTAGACATCAAGCGGTTTTATTCCACACAGTCACATTCAAGATATAGTTCGATCCCGGCCGCAGCGGCAGAATTTCGATGGAGGCGAAATTCCAGAGGCCCGTGTGCTGTGCGATGTCAGTGCGCGTAAAAGAACCCCAGGTGGTCGAAATTTCCGGAGACCTTCACTACGGCGTCCCTCATAGCCCGAGTCGCTTTCGGACGTTAAACCCCCATATATAAAAAATCATTCAATATACAGGCAATCATGTACAACGGGTGCACACCCTAAAGCGCATGTGCAACGCGACCTTCTGGTTTAAGAAATGTAATTCTTTGGATTACAAATGGGTTGCTTACGCACGACTGTCGTTCCATGTGAATGAGGAAGGCTTCCAGTATTTCACGTTCCTTCTGGTCTGACCTTGCAAAGATGGCCCTTGTCTCATTATATATCGGCGCACAGTTACCCTTACAACGTTTGCAATGTGCTGCCAAGTGCCTCGACAGCCGGCTTGTGCTCCATAAGCCGAACATTGATACAACGGCCAGTTTGGCCGATGTAGCAATTCCCACATGACAAGGCAATTGTGTACACCACATTGGACCTGCAAGCCACATACGGCATTTGATGTTTTATCGAGCAATGGTTTTTTTTTTCTTTTCTGAGCCAACATTAACAGCTTTACACATTTTGCCGAGTTTATCTGGTGCAGTAAGCACCAGATAATTCTTTGTAATCCTAGCTGTGTGGGTGGGTGTGTCCTACCACAGGAGGTTGAGCCTGTGCTCAGTCACGCGCCGAAGTTTTCCGCGGAGCCTAAAAAGACGGCAGTGGGACTTGTCTCAATAGTGAAAAAGGTTGCAAACTCGGCTGTTGAGGAGAAGAAAACTCGTTGCACGTCTGAAGGTATATGGACTGTCTCCTAAGCAAGGATTACCGTTCTAAGAAGGCTAAGCTCAATGCGAAAGCAAGTGTTGACTATTTAAAATCTAATGATCTCACCTTGCTTGTTGCCGAGAAGGAAGGTGGGTTTGGAGTGACGCCAAGACACTTCTTCCCAGCCAAAGCGCGTGAGGCTATACAGAAAAATTTTGTGAAAAAGCGTTGAACCGGTGCAAGGATTAAAAAGCACGCGATTTTCCTTTGCAATGACCTGAATTTGGCTAGTCTGCAAAAAAGGATTGAAGATGCTGACAAGAATGGCTATACAGTATTCTTCTCGGCTAAAACACACAAGCCTGAAATCCCTCTGCGTGCGATTGTCACTGAAACAGGCTCTCCTCTTTCACTTCATCCAAAAGCGGTTGAAGCTCCTTCCTGTTAATGGCCCGTTCAGAGTGGCTATGTCCAAAGATGTAATTGATTTTTTCTCGAAAGAGGAACTGTCTTCTGGGGCTAATTGTGCCTTCTTGGTTGATATCGAAAACATGTTTTATTCCATCCCTCAAAGTGAAATTTTAATTACAGTGAAAGAGAGCATTGAATCTTTAGCAACTGTGGGCTTTCAAAACGATGCAGCTATTTCTTTCGTGAATTTTTTAACACCTTTATAGTTTTACCTTTCTAGAACATTTGTTAATTTTGATGGCGGTATTTGCGTTCAGCGCGACGGTGTGTGCATCGGTTCTTGTGTTGCCCCCGCGCTAAGTGAATTGTTTCTGGCCAGTTTGGACAGAGGCATTGAGGCGTTCCTTGACAAAAACAATATTTTAAAGATTTTTTGATACGTCGACGACTTGTTGGTAGTTGCTAAAACTACTCAGGATGACAGAAAGGATGTTCTATTCGAACGAACTTTGGAAGTATTTCAGTCTTCTGCCTATGTTGTCACTTTCACCCATGAGCTTTCTGGAGACGGCAGCCTACAGTTCCTGGATGTTCGGCCTTTTGTGAGTGACGCACGAGTTTGGTATATGTACCAACCAAGGTCCAAAAAATAACTTTTGACTTTTAGTTCGGCCCAATCTAAATTAGTAAAAAGAGGTATCGCGAAGACATGCCTTCGTGTTGCCCTAGACAAGTCCGGCTCACACAAGGTGATTGAGAGTGTGCACCTGCAGGCAGATCGCATGACGAAGGCGGGCTTCCCTAGGGAGCCCGTGACATCCGTTGCTGAAGGCCTGTTAAAAGCGACAAACGCTTCGAAACGGGCAACGACGACTGAGCTACAAGCTCATGAGCGAGCTAGATGCGTGGCACTGCGCTATACCCACCAGCTGACACACCGCCTAAAGAAGGTGGCGCAGAAAGGCAAGGTCCGAGTTGTGCTGCTGGCCCACCTAGCTTCAAAGAGTAGGGCACTGCCTCTTGAGTTATCATAGAACGATTCCTTCCTGATCTGCTTTTTCCAGCATCCATATAGTTCCACACCAGGCTTCTTTTGCGCCTCCGCAGGGGCGTCTGCAACATGCAGATGTTGGTGAGTTGCGACACCACAGGTTCCTGAGCGTAAGCAGGGATATCCCCGCAGGGTGGACGATGGTGAGCAGTGCGTCGGCACGGACCCGAACACCCGCACTTAGCCGTGCGTGGGAGGACACTACGACGCGTGCGGAAACCAGTTGCGTTTCAGTTTTATTTTTTTTTTACTCTGTGCCAACGTTTTAACCACACCAAATGCACTCGAGGTGTATGTGTCGGCACGCCTGCCAGTGCGCAGCTTTCGCTTTCTCCCCTGATTTTCCACAAAGTTTTACAGCTGATTTGCGCTTAAATTAAGATACGGGTCATAGTCTTTATTCGCTCTGACCAAAATTGGGAGTCTAATTCGCGCATTTACAAACTCGATCCGATAGCGCATAGCAGGTCGGACGTGACCATATCGACGCGTACTTGAACAACGTAATAGAGTTGGCATCTTTTTTTCAGCCACCCTAGGACTGTGTCGCTCAACCGTGTAGTCCAGTCGCGAAGGAGCGTGTTCATTAATTTCCCGGAATATCGTGCTCCCATGCGCACTCAGTGCGCTCCTTCTGCGAACCCCGATCGTTCGTGCTATGGTGAATGAAATAAGTGCACTCAGAAAGCCATATACGCCGCTTACAGCTTAGTTTTCTACGTGTTCAGTTGAGTTTTTCTGCGTTCAATTACATTTAAGAGGGCTAGAAAACTCTCTCAACTGTGCAGCTGTTGCAATGTCCCGCGCGCTGTTTTCCTCTCAGGTCGTGCGATCGCGGCCGCATGTTATGCACGTTAATGCGTCTGAGATGTAATACACACTATATAAAAACTGACGCGTTTCAGGATCCGTGCATTCGATATCGGCGGTGAATAAACTTTGTTCAGAAAGTGGATAATGTATCTATCTTATTGTGAAGGAAGGATGCAGTTCTAAGTTAGAAACTAGGTATTCCGCAGTGTGCTGAAAAAGCTCCAGGCCGTCTCATTTTATTATCGTTGTGGCAAGCTGCAACAGCTTGCACCGCGACAAAGCCATTTGTCCAGCTTTGGGAGCAAGTCAATTAAGTGTCGGAAACAGCCAAACACGCAAATTTCACACCTGCAAGCACAGCTTCCAGGGTTCGAACCCGACCGCGGCGGCTGCGTGTTTATGGAGGCAAAACGCTAAGGCGCCCGTTTGCTGTGCGATGTGTGCTCGTTAAAGATCTCCGGGTGGTCCAAATTATTCCGGAGCCCTCCACTACGGCGCCTCTCTCTTCCTTTATTCTTTCACTCCCTCCTTTACCCCTTCCCTTACGGCGCGCTTCAGGTGTCCGCCGATATATGAGACAGATACTGGGCCAAATTCCTTTCCCCAAAAAACAATTATTATTATTATTAATATTATTAATATTATTATTATTATTATTATTATTATTATTATTATTATTATTATTATTATTATTATTATTATTATTATTATTATTATTATTATTATTATTATTATTATTATTATTATTATTATTATTATTATTATTATTATTATTACTTGTCCTCTGTGGCAGCGCACAAAGCTCTCCCATAGCGTTACGCGGAACCTCCACCACCAGAAAAGGTACTAGGGACTTTTAGAGCAGGGTGACTATCGGTTAGTGGCATGGGGGAATAGCGGGGCGCCTGTGCGCATGCGCAGGACAATAACGCGTATTAACCAGAATAAATGCTATTAACCGGAAACATTGAAATGCATTTTGCATACGTTGCAGTTTTGTGCTCATGTTTGTATTTTGCTTTGTTCCTTTTCGAACAGCCTTACTTTTTCTTGTGGAAAAGCTTGCTTTCTGCCTCTTCCCTGTAACGGCCTTCACCGGCAAACAGTATTCGAAAATAAAACGCCTTTCCGGTTATTCCCCGCTATTCCCCTATGCTTCTAACCGAAAGGGTCACCCTATTCTAGAAGCGTCTCTTAAAGCACTAAGAACTCCGACGTGACGCATCCATCCCGAGTTTTCTTACCTCCATGCTATGCGCGGTTTTGCAACTGTGGCGGCCACCACTGCACAGTCACGCACGCAGAGCTGCTTACAAAGCTGAGCGTAGTACATCTGATTACACATGGCACAACCGGATCGTGACATCGGAGGTGAGAAAGCGCCATCTTTCGGGGAACGCATGAGTGCTGAACTCACGGATGGCGCAACTGCTCTTCCCGCCATGGAGGAAGTTTTTTCTTCCTCCATGCTTCCCGCACACCATGCTCCACGCGTCCTCGCCATCCTCGCTCCTTCTGCTCTTCACCTTCCACCACCTGGTCCGTTGCGGACGGGACGACTACGCGAAACCGGGGCAACGAGGCTAATACACAATTAGCACTGTAATGTGATAATACAGAAGCGGTCAGACCCGCCGCGGTGGCTTAGGGCGCTCGGCTACTGATCCGCAGTTCCCGGGTTCGAACCCGACCGCGGCGGCTCCGTTTTTATGGAGGCAAAACGCTAAGACGCCCGTGTGCTGTGCGATGTCAGTGCACGTTAAAGAATCCCAGGTGGTCGAAATTATTCCGGAGCCCTCCACTACGGCACCTCTTACTTCCATTCTTCTCTTAGTCCCTCCTTTATCTCCTTCCTTACGGCGCGGTTCAGGTGTACAACGATATGAGACAGATACTGCGCCATTTCCTTTCCTCAAAAACCAATTATTATTATTATTATTAATACGCAGTTGATCATTGGTAACGGGGACATCTGGCTAGCCGTCGATGGCGGTGAACTGACGTTAGCGCAGTGAATTGGGCCTACAGTTTCGGATTTTTCTGACACTTCATATCATAATGGTGTAGCCCAACGAAAACGGAACGGAGGCTAGAAGAACGCAGAACGCACAGAGCACTAATTGGGAGGTCGACTGTATCAAACACTGCTACTGTCATGCCATCATTTTAAACGCGCGTAGATGTGGCGGTTTTGCGTAAAGTTCGGGCTTGAATTTTGCCCCTACGTCGAACAGACCAGCAGCACGTCTTCAAAGTCACTTCATATTCCGTCTCCCCTATCAAAGTCTTAGTCTCGTTTGCTTATCGAAGCACCCCAAAAGTGAGGCAGAAGAGGTGCATAGGCCATCCCGTACGTCGTATTGGTGTCCGAGAGGAAACCAATGCAGAGCGAGGCAAGCCAGGAAAGTGTTGCCGCTGTCGTGGAGAGGAAGGCAGCTCTGAAAGGAGGAAAAGCGCCGTAAGGGAGGGCTATGTGTTGATTTGGACCACCTGGTCCTTTAATGTGCGTTGACATCCCATGGACGGAACACACGGCGCCTTTTGCGTTTCGCTTCCATCGAAACGCAGCCGCTGCAGCCGGCATTGAACCGGATCCTTCGGCTGTCGGAGGGTCAGGGTTCAATCCCGCCCTCTGTAATGTTAAGGTAGTCCTTTGTACATGAATTTTATTGTTTATAAAGCATGTACCAAACCGTGTATCTGAAAAACGTCAGTACCCGCCGCGATGGCTCAGAGGTTAGAGCGCTCGGCTACTGATCCGGAGTTCCCGGGTTCGAACCCGACCGCGGCGGCTGCCTTTCAATGGAGGCGAATCGCAAAAGGCGCCCGTGTGCTGTGCGGTGTCAGTGCAGGTTAAAGATCCCCAGATGGTCTAAATTATTCCGGAGCCCTCCACTACGGCACATATTCTTTCACTCCCTCGTTTATCCCTCCCCTTACGGCGCTGTTCACGTGTCCAACGATATATGAGACATACTGCGCCATTTCCTTTCCCCCAAAACCAATTATTATTATATATAATGTCAGCTACACATTTTGAGCTAAATAATGTGATTAAGGCGCGACTACATAAAACTGAGACAGCATGTGTTGGTATTTATGACATGCAGACTGAATTGAAAGAACTGCATGGAATCAGCACTGAGAACACGGCGCAGATAAATGCTCTGTCTTCCCGGGTAAATGATGCAGAAAATCGGTCCAGACGAAACAGCCTTGTTTTCTACAGCCTTGAAGATAAAGATAAAGAAACATGGTCAGATTGTGAAAATATCATCATTGCACACATTAATCAGTATTTAGACATCCAGTTAGAGCCAGGCGACATTGAGCGTGCACATCGCCTTGGGACTTTCCAAACTGGTAGGTGCAGACCTATAATTGTGAGATTTGCTCACTTTAAAGACAAAGAGCAAGTCCTGTCTTCCGCTCGGAAATTCAAAGACACAGGATATGCGGTTGCTCAAGATCTTTCTCCCAGCACGCGCCTTGCCCAGAAACACCTCATCGAATTTGGAAAGGCTCGAAAACTGAAATACAAGTTGCGAAATGAAAAGCTTGTCACAAGTGAAAAAACGTACCCTTTCGACCATGTTTCTAACCATGTCGTTGAGGACAGCTTGTAGCCACCATTAAAACCAAATTGTGAACCCTGTTCGCCGAATCGTCAGCCTTTATCATTTCTGCTTGCTAACATTCGAAGTGTTGTTCCCAAGCGCGATTCATTGTGCAGTTTAATAGGTTCATCTTCATGCGATATCTTACTACTAACTGAAACATGGCTTAACGCATCAGTTCACGATTCTGAGATTCTTCCATTTCTCCCAGATTTTGAGATATTCCGGAAGGATAGACCCGATAATTCGCGCGGTGGGGGTGTATTGCTCGCCACTAAACGGGATCTGCATTGTTCATTTGTTAACCTCCCTTCACAACTGGAAATGATTTGGCTTCGATGCACTACTACACATCCGCCCATCCTCATTGGTATTTGTTACCGCCCTCCTAATGCTGACAGTTCTTTCACCCCCTTATTTCATGATGCCTTAAATGTGTTAACTAAAGCATATCCACTTAGCCCTATCCTTCTCTTCGGTGATTTTAATTTTCCCACAATAGATTGGTCTAATCCCGCCGCTACATTATCGAAAAGCAGCCCGGCTAGCGATTTCTTAAACACGTGTATGACTTTTGGCTTAACTCAACTCGTCACTGATCCCACACGCGTTACTGACCACTCGTCCAACGTTCTAGATCTCGTATTAACAACGCATCCTGATAATTTTACTCCTGTCACCTTGTTGCGCGGTCTCAGCGATCATTTGACGATACATACTTCTTTTTATTGCAACGTACTAAAGAGACAAAAATAAAATAAAAAAAAACACTTACGCTTTATGATAAAGGAGACTATGCCAGCATGAACCGTGAATTATCAGATTACTTCGACACCTTCGCTGCTAACTTTCCACTACATTCTCTCGAGTCAAACTGGTTACTTTTCAAAACAGAGATGCATAAGCTCATAAGTCTTTACATTCCAACCATTACTATATCAGAAAGAATAATATCACCATGGTTTAATGTATCACTCAAACGACTCAATAATAAGAAAAAACGCCTGTTCCGGTCGGCCAAGCTGTCTAACTCTTCTTCCACATGGCAGAAGTATCATGCGGTCACAAAAGAATACGACAAGTTAACCGCTCAGACTAAACGGAAGTTTTTTTCTACTACTTTACCATCTATGCTGCAGACTAACCCAAAACGATTTTGGAAAACCATTAGCCCTAATCAATGTAATGAGATTTCACTTAACAGTAGCTCTGGATCTCCTATTCCCGACACTGAGGTTGCAGATGTTCTTAACACAGTATTCAGTTCGGTCTTTACTAATGAACCCCTTGACAATCTTCCAGATCCACCATATTTTACGCATCCGCTCATGCAAAATATCACATTTCATCCGTCGGCATAGTCAAGGTAATTGAGTCACTGAAGAACTCGTCATCTACTGGAGTGGACGGTATCAACGCCAAAGTGCTAAAAAACACTAAACATACGTGTAGCCTGTTCTTATCGCTCATATTCCAGGAATCCCTGAACACCGGTTCGATTCCACGTGACTGGCAGGTGGGCAAGGTCATCCCAGTCTTCAAGAAAGGAAGCCGATCATCGCCGAGTAACTACCGCCCGATTTCCATAACAAGCGTTTCTTGTAAAATAATGGAGCATGTTTTATACTCGCATATTGCTACTTTCCTATCGTCCGTTCATTTTTTTCACTCAAGCCAGCATGGTTTTCGCAAGAATCATTCCTGTGACACCCAACTGGCACTCTTCCTGCACGACTTACATTTAAACCTTGATCGTAATATCCCGACTGATGCAGTGTTTTTAGACTTCGAAAAAGCGTTCGATAAGGTTCCCCATGGTCGTCTCTTACTAAAGTTATCGCGCCTTAATATTCATCTATGTGTTCTGAACTGGATTCGAGGGTTTTTATCTAACCGTCAGCAGTTCGTATATGCCATTTCACACTCTTCATCCTTAACACCTGTGCTCTCAGGGGTACCTCAAGGAACGGTACTCGGGCCCCTCCTTTTCTTGATATATATTAATGACCTACCGTGTAACATTTCTTCTCATATCCGACTCTTTGCCGATGACTGTGTCGTTTACCGAAGCATTACTAACTCCACCGCCCATCTCGCATTACAACCTGACCTTATTCGCATACAGGACTGGTGTAAAACATGGGTCATGTCATTAAATATTTCTAAAACCGTGTTAATGTCCATTCACCGTCGTCGTAATTACGTAGCGCCTAATTATAATATTAATAACCTGCAGATTGGAACATCCGAATCATTCAAATATCTTGGTGTGCAAATCTCGCGTGACCTAACTTGGACCTGTCATATTAATCACATAATAAATTCTGCTAATTGTGCTCTAGGTTATTTACGCCGTAACCTTTCACTCGCTTTTCCCCCTATTAAACAGCTTGCTTTTCAAACCCTTGTGCGTCCCAAGCTTGAGTATGCTAACGCTATTTTTGATCCGCACCTCGTTAATCTTACTAACGTCCTCGAATTGGTTCAGAACCGCGCAACACGATTCATTCTATCAAATTATTCCTACCACTCAAGCATCTCAGCACTAAAAGCTCGAATCAACTTGCCCCCCCCCCCCCCCCCTAGCCTCGCGCAGTAAGATAGCACGTCTTAACCTTTTTCATAAATTTTTTCATTCTTTGCCTCTTGATAACCCCTACATAAAAAGAGCCCACCGCATCGCCCTGTTCAGCCACAGTAACGCAGTGTATCCCCTACAAGCCCATACTGTGACATTTCAGCAGTCATTTTTTCAGCGTACTGCACGAGACAGGAATGACCTGCCCACCGAAGTTGCCATTATCATCAACCCACTAGAATTCAAGCGGAGCGTCGCCAACCTTTCATCTTAACATTTTTTACCATTGTTTGCCAGATACCGTCCACTCCCTCATGTAATGTCTCAACCGAGACCTTTGAGGAAATAAATAAATAAATAAATATAAAAAACATGTTGCATCGACATCCGTTTTATTTTATTTGCTTGACAGGGAATGCCGTCAAAAGAGAGATATAGTATGTTTTGGCAAAGTGATGTCCAAGAGAGCTGGACTTGCGAGCGAAACTAACTTTTGCCGTGCACACTCTCAAGGTTCGCTTACATTACACATAAATACTCCCGAAAGCAGTAGACTGGACAGCCGCAGGTGTAGCTCAGTTGGTAGAGTACCGGACGCGATATTCGAAGGTCGTGGGTTCGGAACCCACCGGTGGCATGTGGTTGTTTTTTCTTCTGCTTTTATTAATCTCCCATTGATGAAAAATACAAAATTAATCAAAAAAGACATCCCCTTTGCTCCTTGGCATCGGTGACTGTTGACTTCCGTCATTTCAAAAATGATATGACTATTACTAACGGCTGGCTACACAACTCTGATTGCAATCTAGCGCCTAACTGCAATAAAAAGTTTACCTTTGGTAATTAGTTAATCAGCTTAGTGTAGACGGATACAACTCAGAAACGAAGCGGCAAATTCCCCTAAAAAAAGATGGCCTCCAGCCAATGGCGACGGTAGACTCTCATGCCGTGGTGATCCTCCTCTGACCAGCTAGCGGGACATCGCAGTGGGTGGCAGAAGAAAGGGGCGCGGCGTCATGAAAATCGGTCGAAGCCATTGGCTGGAGGGCTTCGTTTGAGGGGCATCTGCCGCTTCAGTTTTATCCGACTGTATGCTGTAAAAAGTAGTATGTCTTTAAAGGAGTTTTCAGGTGTCTATAACTCGCACCCTTGCACCAGGCACAGATGGGTCTTTGTGTTTTCATACACCTTGCAGGCAGGGTGTTTCGCGAAAGAGCTAGCCCGAAAATGAAAAAAGTGACCCAAAGGTGTTGGGGTGACTCGCACCCTATTACCGCCGAGCCATTGGCGATTTAGCCATCTTTACACCCGTGTACACCCTTCAGGAAAAATGCACGCAATGGGTTTCCCACTTTTTTTGCCTTTCTTAATGTGTTCTTTAAGTTTACCATTATAATAGTTACATAATGTAATATACCTGTATTACTGGAGCTCTTCATAGAAGTAGACAGGCTGTGCACCAAAAAAACCATTCATTGACAAATCACAATACTGTAAAAATGAGGAAATTTTTATTGTCAGAACAAAGACATCCACAAAGCACAAGAAGCTTCGGCAATGAATTCCTTACTGCCATCCAAGGAACGACTGCACCATGCCTGCTTTATTGGTGTTATGGTGCTGCAAAATTAAAATTCAATTGCAGTTACACCTGCCTCCTAATTTTTTCAGAGGAAACAATCAAAAATTCATGCCTGCGCATCATTATAAACCAGCCTGAGGAAGGCTCGGACTGTGACACTAACTCCCAGGAATAGCTTGTACACAAACATAAGGTAGCTTATGCTGAACATCCATAATCTTGACAGTATGGCAGTTGTCGAGTGAACCGCAGTAGTGAGCCTGCTGAGTATTCTTCCTCCCTCGACGAACAGGTTCTCAGCGGCCTCAGGATTTCCTTCGCAGAACGGCATGCATGGAGCGAGTCTGCATTTTACACAAAAACAGTACATTTCATGTCAGTTTGCATTGGTCAATGATCCTTATAAAATGCCAACATACTTCTCATTTATGACGTGTGATATTATGCATGCTAACGCTAACAGAGAGAATAAAATCTGCCCATGTGGCGGGCGAGCGCCAGCTGTTATTCCCTAAACCATTCCAACGAGGCCATTGTGGTTTCAGAGAAAATAGCTCGAAGCGGCATTATAAGAACAACGTTTGAGCTGGAAAGCTACGTGTTAGGAAATGGATTGAAGGTGATCAGGCGATGCAATTAATTCTGCATGAATTGCTACAAGCTAGTGCAAACAACGCACTGGCCTTGCTGGAGAGCGAGCTGACTATAAAAGGCCCGAAACACCGCGACAACAGACGAAAATATAGCGCACTTCATAATGCTTCACAAACAGACCAACGATAATTCGGTGTAACATTCACTGTGACCGAAGAAAATATAGTATCTGTGTCAAAGTCATCGATGCAACCCGTTCCATCACAGTGGTCCGCTTCAACACAACACAAAGCATGCATACATTATTATACCCAGTATGTGACATCTTTAAAACCAGGCAACAGTACCAAGTTAACATATCTTTCGTGTCTGCGGCCAGTAACCTCAAACGCCATTCAGAAAATTTTCCACGAGGTCACTAAACTCTTTCACAGAAAGCCGCCGGGCCAGTTGGCGCATGATGCTTGGCAAATCCGCACAGGGTAACAGGACACCGACAAGATGACACAGATACAGCGCAAACAACTGAGGAATTTATCGCTTTGCTCGCAATAAATACAGGAAGCATCATCCCAATTACCGAGAACGAAGGTCATGGAATCATCAGTTTGTTTCATCTCTCGTGACTATTTACCCAGATATAATCACGGATTATATCTGTGACTGGAATATATATACGGTCAATTTCTTTTTTCATTAACATTATGGATGATGTGCTTCCGCAGGTTGAGGAATTCGCATATATAATGTACACCTCATATATCTCGCGCATGAGCTATCGATTATATTTCCTCAAAATTTTACAACTTCCAAAGTGCGGAATGCATTCACTGTACAGCACGTGTCTTGCTTGCTTGCTGCCATATCCTGTCTAAGTTGTCGAAATGCTCCATTAGACGAATGTTAACACGCCACTCTTTTTCCCAACATATGATGCTCAGCATGACAAACTGATTTTGTAAAGCATCATTGTCGCATGCTGTGAATTTGTCTCATTGCTTCGCACCTTTGCTGGGTGCGTTGCATATGGCCGATTCACACGACGGACCGTTCGCCCGCGCATCACGTGTTCGTGCGTAACCAAATCGAGAGGCGTGCCGTCGGCCCGCGGACTGGACAACCAAGGAAGTTCAAGTGCCTCTTCCCTTCGCGGGAATTAGCGGCGGCCCGCGAAGATGTGCGCGCCAGCTCTGGTATCCACCGCTCTTGCCAGTATTTCGGCTCCCGCATTTCGCTGAGCTGGCGCGCTGTTTTGACAAGCTGCACTGCGTTCGCTACCATGACGAAGTGATCGACGGGGCTAGCAAGACGGCCCAGGCCATTGAGGAATTGGACAAAGGGCCACACCTGCACCATTCAATCGCAGTCATGTGTCGCAAGGAAAAACCAGTGTGACCAGCGTTGACAAACACTTAAAAATAATCTGGCAACAGTGGCACACACAGCGCGTCGTCTGCTCTTTTGGCCCGTCGCATCCGCTTGACGTCATCGGATCGCAGGCCAGTTTTTAGTGGCGCATGAACACGTGATGCACGGGCCGCGGGCGAACGGACCATCGTGGGAATCGGCATATATACTAAGTTCACAGCGGCCCGCCCGACCACTTTCTTTAGCACGTGGCTGACAGAGTGCGCATATGGCATGACAGCTAACTTCCGTATTCTTTCTGAAGCCTCGTTGGGGTAGATCGGTAAATTTCTTTCATTACTTTGAAGCCAAGGCTGCAGATGAGGTCGCCTGGGAAACTAGATACACCTTACCGTGTCAGTTGGGCCTCGACACTTTCCTGCTGACGGTCGATACACAATCTGTTTAGGGCATTTTTTAGTGCGTCTGTAGCCACAGCATTTTTTTCGACTGCGGAAGATAACACAAGCACATATGGGCCTCTCCGCTGTACAGCCATAGATCGAGAAACTTAAATTGTACCTCCACTGGCATTTCATTGGTTAGCTAAAAGTTGGCAAGAGCTTCGGAGGTCTTAAAGATGTCAGCAATGACCTTGTGTTGTCCTTGGTTAGCTTGATGATTACTAGGAAGATGCACACAAATCGGAAGGTTGTTATCATATTCGTACCACGAAAAGCTTCTATTAGTTGACGATCTCGACAGGCAAGTCAGCAGAAGGTCACGAGAATTGGTGCAACAGAGGAACAGGTGCATACTCCTTGCCACTGAATGTACAGATCAACATTAAACTTAACATAGGTAGAACACACATAGATGTTTAACAACTCCGGGAATCCATCCGCATTGGTTCTGGAATCGTGCTGCTCACATGGAACCAATGCCTTCTCTTACCATCTCAGACAAGGCTGTATGTGGCAGCGTGTAATGTACCTAAGTCCTTGATTACAATGGAGTACACACTTCTTCTGGACAGCTGTTCGAGAGGAATGCAGGCATTTCTGGCTTCTTTGCCAGGAAAAGGTCTTCCACGGTGAGCAATTCTTGCAGATACCACCCTAAGGGTTGCTGCCACAATCCTTAATTGTTTAGAGACAATTACACCAGAAGGCCGGTTATAATAATAATAATAATTGGTTTTTGGTGGAAAGGAAATGGCGCAGTATCTGTCTCATATATCGTTGGACACCTGAACCGCGCCGTAAAGGAAGGGTAAAGGAGGGAGTGAAAGAAGAAAGGAAGAGAGAGGTGCCGTAGTGGAGGGCTCCGGAATAATTTCGACCACCTGGGGATCTTTAACGTGCACTGACATCGCACAGCACACGGGCGCCTTAGCGTTTTTCCTCCATAAAAACGCAGCCGCCGCGGTCGGGTTCGAACCCGGGAACTCCGGATCAGTAGTCGAGCGCCCTAACCACTGAGCCACCGCGGCGGGGCAAAGAAGAAGGCCGGTTATCCTTTTATGTTTCTGCCTTAACGAAGGCATAGGCCCTCACCCATCTTCACAGAAGGCCCTAGTTTGGTCAAGTTGTTGGCTGGTTATCCTTTTATGTTTCTGCCTTAACGAAGGCATAGGCCCTCACCCATCTTCACAGAAGGCCCTAGTTTGGTCAAGTTGTTGGCTTCACACAAGTCTTTGGGCTTCGTTCTTCAATGTTTGGCACTGGACCTTCTTTTGCAGCTTGTAGAATTTCTTTGCAATCGCTTCATTTGTTTTCGCAGAAAGTAGCTGAAATTAGTATGCAACACGCCCAGCAAAGATGCTTCATAGACAGTCCCGTGTAAGACGAAGCACAGAGATAAATTCACAGAATGCGACAGTGGCCTAGTGTACAAGATCCCTTTGTAATGAGGAGCGTCATATGTTGGGAAATAAGGTCGGTGTGTCAACATACATCTAATGGAACATGTCGGCAACACAGACAGGACATGGCAGCATGGTAGCAAGACACTTGTCGGACTATGGGTGCATTCCACAATTTCGAGAATGTAAAATTCTGAGGATACATAATCGATACCTTTTGCGCGAGATATACCAGACGTAATTCATACATAAGAATTGCTAAACCTGCGTAAGCACATCGTCAGTAATATTAACGGAAAGAAATGGCTATCTTGATAAATAATCACAACAGATGTGAGAAAATTATGATTACATGACTTCCCTCCTCTGCAATTTGGATGATGCTTCCAGTATTTATTTTGAGCAAAGCAATACATTCCTCAGTTGATAGCCAGCGTTGTATCTGTGTCTTGCCTGTGTCCTGTTACACAGCGTGCTGTTTTGCCAAGACTAAAATACTTTCACATATTCTTAAGAGATGAAGTCTAGATCTGGAAAACGACCACAAGGGGTTCCAAGCAGATGTTTGCTTTCTGCACCCACTCTCGAAGAAATACAGACGAATCAACATGTGCGTCTGGAGATCACACAATGCTAGCTGTGGCATATACAATGTTCACAACAAACAAGTCAGGCAATTTTTTTTTAATCCACGAGTTCTGGTTCCCTTTATTTAAGGTATACATGCGCCATGTAGTGAACGAAAGTCCTAACTAGATAAATAGAATAAATCATTTTGCAAACATCGCTACTGTAAAATGGTGTTTTCAAATGGCCACATTCACCCTTAGGACAGATCTGCATTTCATCTGCCGTTACATATGAAACATGAAAATACAAAGCAGCCAGATGAATGAAAAAAAATTTATTGGACAATTTAGCAAAGGTACATACAGTCATACCACTCCACTGGTCCAGATGAGTATGCTGCTCAGGAGCAGCAGTATCCGTATGGGGCGAATGCCTCCACCTGTCGAACCATCCTACCTCCTACTTCTACGGCGGACTCCGTAATGATAGCAGTGAGATTATCATCCATTGTTTGAACATTAAGATCACCTTCTTCAGTTAAAGCCGAATATCTGTTCTTCAGGGAAATCCTGAATTCCTCTACTTTTCCTCTCACTGCTTACTCGTTAATGGGCCTCCGCTTCACTATATTATTCCGGTCCCTCTTAAAGTCGAAGCTAATTCGAAACTATACCACTCTGTGGTCACTACAACGTACCTTTCCGAGGACCTACACATCCTGCACAATGCAAGGTAGACCGCATATATTATGAAGTCTTACTTCATTTTTAATCGCACCATTGGGGCTCTTCCACGTCCACTTCCTAGAGGCTTTCAACGATCGGGTCTTTATGGCTGGATATAGGCGCGTAGGCGTATACACCACGTTCAGCTTGTACCTTATTAAGCGTAACTACATTGGCTGCCACGCTCTCGTTAATTCTATAGCACTCCTGTATGTTGCCAGCTATGTCCTGATTCATCACGAGTCCGACACCTAGTTCTCGTCTGTCTGATAATTACATACTACCAGACTACCAGTCCTTTCAAGGATTAAGGTAAGAATGAAGTCAATTCATGCATAGTGACAAAAATACGAAGAGAAACTGAAATTGATACAAACAAAACCGCAACAAATTATGCTTGCTAGGTGCTACACAAATGATCGTAAAGCATGCAGAAATGAATGAAAATTCATCCCGAGATACCACAGGCAACACGTCTGCAGGTAGCTGATTCTAGTCGTGTGTGGTTAGCAGAAAGAAGGAATATTTGAAGCAATCTTTAGCAGCATTGAATTATTTGACATGTCGACTGTGTTTATTACGAGTGCTATCCACGATAGCACAGTACCTGCCAGCCCCTTAGTATAATCTGTATACGGCTCACCTGTCCTCCTAACCTCACTAAACCCTATGACCTCCCGTTTAATACTCGCTAGCTGTTTCATCGAACAGCACTGCTATAGGCTAGCCTCGATGGATAAGGTTCTAGCATTAAACGCTGCCAGGTTCAGTTTCCAATGGCGGCCTGTCCGCGGAGCCAGAGATTATTGCACCCTCCGCTGCGTCACAGGTCTGACCGCCGCCTTGGTCACTCGTTCCGCAACCACTGGGGCAGAGGGTTAATTTGTGTAACCATATATTTACAAGGTTGTGGCCAAGTAATACACCAGGGTGGCCAAATCCTGCTCTGGTGAGATAGTGCGTAGTTAGTTCTGGTCACCGAGATCAGACCGCACCCCAGGCCTGGTTATGCAATTCCATCTACACGTAGAGTTTTCTTTTTCAAATCCAGTGGAGAATTTCGCGGTACCGGGATTCGAACCCTGTCATCTTGCACGCGAGGCGGATGCTCCACCCCTAAGCCACCGCGGCATCGCCCAAAATAAATCAGCGGGACCGAAATGCGCGCTGCAAACCTTCAGTGCTACTTTGTACTCTTGCTTTCTTCTTGCGCCTAGACCATGATTTTTTTGGTTTTACTTCTCTATGGGCAAGCCAGATGCGATGGCGGGTGGGCTGAAATCGTGTGTGCTTGAAGCGCTAGCTTCCCCGAGTACCATGAATAGGAGAAAAGCCGGACATTTTCTTGGCACCCTTGTTTTCTCTCCGCGCATGCGTTCCCGCCGCCTTTCTTCTCGCGATTAGAGCCGCTGAGGTAGGTGCGCGGCGGTAGGTGTCGCACCTGTCGCTCCACGCTGTCAATATTCGAACGCTTTGTATACCAGACCAGCCATGCTCCTTCCCTGAGGCCCAGGGTTTAGAGATAACAATAGTCATGTAAATAAATCTGTGGTGGAAATTAGCAAAAAGCGATTGGAAGATTGGGGGCTCAAAAGTAGAGAGATGACATAAGGTTAAAATTGTAGGAAGACGTATTTTAAAGAAAATGGCGAATTTTGAAAACTTACAAGGCAGTTAAACAAAAATAAAGGAAAAACTGAGCATGGTGGCAACTGCCATCACCCCGCTTCAAAGGGGACGCTCATACCTTCCATCCATCCATCCTTCGAACAGCCTAACGCTTTGCATACCAGACCAGCCTGGTGGTGGTCCCACTTAATCACTCTAGGGGGCGCGGCCGCACTTCCTTATACCAAAAATGAAATCGAAAAATCGATTTCTTTGTTTGCTTTTTGTTTGTAGAACAAATTTTTCGCGCTTTATTGCTGAACAGCAAATGGCGAACGACATAGAGGTTTTACCATAACTGATGCTTTGAATATTGACGGTTACGTGAGAAATACTCGTATATAAACATTTTATATTTATCTCACCATACTATAACTTGAATGATAGCGCCATTCATGAAGCGCAAAGTAACTGTAAGCGAAAAGTACACGACATATGCATCTTTCCTTATTATAGCTTTTGCTTCGAATAAGTAAACATTTACACGTGTACTCCTTTCCACGGACGCTAATTTCACGAAAACCAGTCCTCAGGTTTCTTTTTTTTTTTACAAAGCGGTCTGTGACACGAGATTTGTCAGCACGAACATGCCTGTGGACGTTCAGCAAAGCAGGCGCGATCAGCCGCTCCTCGGCCATCTTTGCCCGAAGCTACGCCTTCTAACGACAGCGTGTTGACAACGGGCGCTCTGCCGAGGCGATGCTGACTGGTAGTGAAGTCAGAACCTGCAGTAGAGTTCGTACGTTAGCGTACAGTTCTTCAACGCAAGCATCAAGGGCCTCAAGGGTGGTAGCCTGGCAGTGGGGTACCACTCGTCTGCCGGGTCCATTTCGATATCTAGATGAGTAGCTCAGACGCAAGCGTTCTTGCTCTCGCAGCTCGGTTACAGACTAGCATACACCGGTCTGCAAGACTTTCGATTCTTGAGTCGTTGCTTTCGACGCCTTCTGTCACGAGAACACTGGCCAGGCAAATGTGCAAGGCGTGCACCGAAAGGATTTCTGCGTGTCCACGCTCGCTGGCACCGTTGGAAAGGAAGCTGAGGTGGAGGCCTCGAGCGACGGATGTGTGCTGAGCTTGCTTTCTTCGATGGCAAGAAGAAGAAGCTGACTGTACAGAAAGTACCTCCAGAGGCGGGGCGAGAGGGCGTAACCTTGCCCGTATAGAGCGATGCCCTCCCCCCTTCAACCGGGAAATGGAAGCGAACGTAGCGGAAACGA
Source organism: Amblyomma americanum (assembly GCF_052857255.1). Lineage (NCBI taxonomy): Eukaryota > Metazoa > Arthropoda > Arachnida > Ixodida > Ixodidae > Amblyomma > Amblyomma americanum. The sequence goes on from NC_135497.1 coordinate 39,078,211, forward strand.
CTCGAAAGTTCGAGAGAAAATTGGAGGGGACACTTAATCCAATATATGCAGACGGTCGTTCCCTACTTTACATTCATAGACCCCTGGGAGTCCTCATACCCCTCCTGGCGCAGTGGTGCAGCGGTCATTAATTCAACTGCCACCTGCCAGGGTGGGCAGTTTGCTCACTAAGCGCTCACGCCGCAGGGTCACGTGACCTAGGTGCTGTCGCGTTACAATTCACGCCGACCACTGGCGACGCGCGCCCCGGCGGGAGGGTGAGCGTCAGCTCCATTTGTGAGCGTCAGCGTCAGAGTCATTTGGCAGCGACGGCAGCATCCAGCGAACATCTCTTGATCTGCTATTTCAACTGTGCAGATACGACTGGCATTTCCCGGATTGTCAAGCGCTGCCCGGTGAAGGATCCATCGGACATTGCGGATTTGCCTGGCTTTTTCTACCGCTCGAACTGCACAGTTCTCCCGAGAGCTGTGTGACGCCCAGGCCCCTGCCGCGTACACCGTCACCGCCGTGATCACCGGAGCAATCACCGCCGCACGCCCCTACTGCGCTTGCGCGCCTGACGGATAAATCAAGAGCACACGGGGAGGCAGTCATTTGGCAGCGACGGCAGCATCCAGCGAACATCTCTTGATCTGCTATTTCAACTGTGCAGGTTAGTTTGTTCCCCTATTTAATGTACGCGTAGTGGTGCTTGTGCTGCTGTCGCTGCCAAAGACTTGTATATTTTGCTGTATTGCCGGGCCTATTGTGGTTTTCTGCTGTAGTGGAAACAATGTCCCATGTCTGCTTCACTTGTGATGAAGCATTCCATGAAAATGAGGGGCGTGTAGCTTGTTCTGAGTGTGTGCACGAATACCATTTTGGAAAATGCGCGGGAATAGCTGAAAAGTCATTCAAAGGAAAATCCGAAGCTGCAAAGAAGACATGGCGATGCCAAAATTGCCGGAGCTCGGTACAAGGTGGTAGCAACACTGATGAAAACAAGACTGACATGGATATAAAAGCTATCCTTGGATCTATTAATCTAAAGCTAGAATGCCTACCTTCCCTCGCCGCTCGAGTAGAAACTATGGAGGAGTCTGTTACGCACATGTCTGCCATTTTTGAGGAACTGAAAAAAACTATTTTCGTGCAGGAAAATGAAATTAAGGTACTTAGGAAGCAGGTACAGGAACTGGAGATGAAGGAGGATGAGAACCAATCTGCTCAGGCTCAGCTTCGCCGGGAAGTGAACGAACTTGAATTCCGAAATAGGCAGCTTAATTTAGAAATCCATGGGGTGCCTCTCGTGCAAGGTGAAAACTTGCATAATGTGCTAAACGGAGTTGCAGACCAGCTGGAAACGCCACATTTGGTCGAGCATGACATTGCCTCGGTACACAGGCTACCCGCGCAGAAAGACAAAATTCCCGGAATAATCGTCCGTTTCACAAGGCCGTCGACAAGGGAATCTTGGTTAAGTAAAAAGAGCAAGCTAAATGATAGCCATCCACGCATCTTCATCCAGGAAAACTTGACCCGTCACAACAGAGACCTGCTGCAAGCTACAAAGAACTGGGCCAAAGAAGCTGGTTTTAAATACGTGTGGCATACGCATGGAAAGGTTCTTTTGAGAATGTCTGATGGTGCAAACGCAATTCACATTAGAAGCCGTGATGACCTCGACCGCCTTCTGCCCAAATGATGCGCCCAGCCAGTATCATTCTTGAACAGAGAAGCTAGAGATGGATGAACACGATTTCTATTCACCAGATGACTTGAACAATGTGGTATCTCATTTGGGACGTCATGCGTTAAAATCTGTGCATTTAAACGCCAGATCTGTCCGAAACAAAGCACTTCTGTTAGATGAATTCTTTAGCCAATTTTCTTTCAATTTTTCAGTTGTCATGTTCAGTGAAACATGGAGCAAAAATGAGAGTGATGTTTTTAGAATGGAAGGCTATAATACACATTATCTCAACCGACCTTGTGGTCGCGGTGGTGGTGTTGCAGTTCTAACTTTAGAACAAATGGACTGCGAACTAGTAGACGCTTTCAGTATTGTAACTCCCGATTACGAAGTTTTATCTTTATTTGCGGATAAAGTACTGTATTCGGTTTGTTATCGGCCGCCAAGTGGGCATGTTCCAACATTTCTTGAATTTTATGAAAGCTTTCTTTCGTTTGTTGTGGAAAGCAGGTGCATGTTGGTAGCTGCAGGTGATTACAACATTGATATGGGTATTGATACTCCTGTTTGTACCAATTTTACCAATATTTTGCTGTCAAATGGGTTTAACAATGTTATAAATAATCCAACAAGAATAACAACTAATTGCCAGTCAGTATTGGATGTCTTCATAACAAATTTTGTATTATCGGATGTAAAAGCTGGTGCATTAGCATGTTCTATTAGTGATCATCTTCCGGTGTTTTTTTGCCTAGATGTTGCCAGCATTCTTAAACATCCGCCTGCTGAAAACCTTTACCAGCCAGTAACTGACGCGGCTCTCGATGCATTCAGAAAAGAATTGATTCAAGTAGACTGGCGAAAGGTCCTGACTTTGGTCGATGCTGACAATGCTTATGATGCATTTTTAGATATATTTAAAGGTTTTTACCAAGTTCACTTTCCAGTAAAAAAGCGCCAAAGAAATAGGAAAATTCGGAAACCATGAGTAACATACGAACTCTACCAACAAATGAGAACAAAACACAGACTGTTCAGAAAATTTCTTCGCACGCGTAATCTTAATGACTTGACGATTTTCAAACAATATCGAAACAAACTAACCAAGAAATTGTGCATTGCGCGCAAAGATTACTTCTCATCTTTTGTGGATGTCAAAAATGCACCGAGCGCACTGCTTTGGGACAAACTAAATATGTTACTACGCCGTGGTAATAGCAGGAGCTGCATGTCCAAACTTACTATTAAGGGCAAGAACTTGCAAGGGGCGGAACTGGCTGATGCTTTCAACACTTTTTTCACAAATATGAGTACACCAGGTAGTTCCCACAACGCATGTCAATATATGAACAGGAGGAATGATAGAACTTTATTTTTACAGCCAGTCACAGTGCAGGAAGTGATTTCAACAATTAGAAGTTTAAACAACAGCAGCAGTAGGGATATCGATGAAATTCAAATAAAACCCGTCAAATACGTCGCAGATGTAATTGCACCAGTTCTTATGAATATTTTTAATATGTGTTTAACTACGTCTATATTCCCAGTAAAGTTGCAGGTTGCCAAAGTAGTAGTGCTCTTTAAAAAGGGGAATCGAAACGAATTGGGCAATTATCGGCCTGTATCTATATTGCCGATTTTTTCAAAGGTTTTCGAGAAAATAATTCATTGCAGGGTTTTGAATTTCATCGAAACCTCCAATGTATTAACACTTTACCAATTTGGTTTCCGGAAGAATATGTCAACTGAATTAGCCTTGCTTCACCAAAAAGAATATATTTTAACACAATTTGAGAACAAGAAAATCGTGGTTGGCTTATTTGTTGACTTCTCCAAGGCTTTTGACTTGGTCAATCATGAAGTTTTATTGAATAAGTTGGATATTTATGGTGTACGTGGATGTGCGTTACATTTACTACGGTCATATTTGTCCCACCGGCGACAAGTAGTCCAAATTAATAACTCTCGATCACAAGTCCTACCACTGGCTTGTGGTGTCCCACAAGGTAGCATATTGGGGCCTTTGCTCTTTAACCTTTATATAAATGACATTGTTAATATTAACCAGGATGCCAAATTTATCATATACGCAGACGATACTAGCATATTTTTCTCTGGTAATAATATCGATCAACTTATCTCTAGTTGCAATGACACAATAGTTCAACTACAACAATGGTCGTCCTATAATTCTATGACAATTAACACAAATAAAACAAAAGCCGTTATCTTTCGGGCAAAGAATAAGCCACTCCTTCCTCATGCCGATATTATTTTTAACTCTCGTCCTGTTGACATTGTTGACCATTTCAAAAGCCTTGGTGTGACATTTACTGCTCACATGTCCTGGGAAACTCATGTGAACTTACTAGTGACAAATTTAGCTCGGATAACTGGAGTAATTGGTCGACTCAGATACATTCTTTCTACAAAACTTAAACTATTGGTTTATAATTCACTCTTTTATTCACATGTTAACTATTGCCAACTTGTCTGGGGTACAACTACATTCTCTAACCTACAAAAAATTTATGTCATGCAGAAGCGATACCTACGTCATGTGTACAACGCCGGTTATAATGCAACAAATGCAGGTTTTTTTCATAGAGCGCATGTCATTACGGCTCATAAACTATATCTCTACCGTCTGAGTACTAGATTTAAATATGAAGTAAGATATAACATACATAACCTTGGTACTCTGGCATATTTAGAAAAGAATGAACAATATTATGCTACAAGACATGGAGAATGTTGGAAAATCGTTGCACCCCGTTTGAACTCTGGCATGGAACGCCTATGTTATTCTTTACCATCACTGTTAAACCATTATCTGTCTACTAACTTTGATTTATTTATTTGCTCCGCTGCTAAGCTTCGCTCTATGTTTACTGAGGATGAATAACTGATTTTACTTATCCTGGGATTTCATTTTTCGGACCGCTCTGTTTTGCTTCTGTTCTGCACTGATCAAGTGTTTTCATTCTCTTTTGTTTGACTGTATGAATTGATTGCTGTTGACCAAACGCTGCTCATTAAGTGGGGCGACGGACTCGTCAAGCCGCCTATTGACGGCTTTTTTTCCGTCGTCCTCCATCTGTGTACTGCACATGGTGGAAATAAAGTCTTCTTCTTCTTCCACACTCCCCTCTCCCCCAAAGCGGCGCAACGACCATGTCCTCCTTCGGATAGACTACCGCACGCGCTGTTCCTCTTTCCACTTTCAACAAGAATATCCTCTCTCTCTCTCTCTCAGCTGCGCTGTCGACGACGCTATGTGTGTGTGCGCGCCTGCCTTGGCGCGCAGGGACGAGCAGACGCGGAGCGCCGCACAAATGAAGGTCCTGAGTCAGCCCGCGCCGTAGGCCTAGCTTCGAAGAGGGGTGACTCCTGGGGAAACACCGCTGAGCGGCCAGCCGACGACCTGCGAGGGAGCGCGCGCCAGTCTTCGGGACGGCGCCATCCTGGCCCAGCAGTCGTCGGGCTGTCGCAGTGCGCGGTGAACAATGCGTGTTTATTTGGCGTGCCTGTCTCGTACATTGCTGCACTGCTGTAAGATCTCTAATGGTACTGTAGCCTTTTTTGCGTATTGTGTTACATGCGTTGCATTGTATTAGAGAACACTGTGTACACATTCTTACGAGTGCTGAGTAAGCACCTCTGTATCGACTCTGCTATGCGAAGCTTGTTTTGCAGTCAACCTTTGACTCCGACCCATCCTCTGGCTTGCTACCGGCGAAAGCGGGGCACCAAACGACCACAGCCTTCTGTCCCTTGGTGGCTGTTCATCCGGTTGAGCCTGCCCCGCCGAGCCGAGGGCGTCTCCTTTGTGACCGGGACCGCTACCCCCGCACGCTTTAAGGGTGTTTGGGAATGCGCCCCACCCGTGCACACGTGACAGCGGGACCCGCACGAAACCACTGTTGAACTTTTTCAATGAGACTTCGTTGTGGCGGAAAAGCTACTTACACTGTACAAGCAATGTTCCGGTGAACGTACAAAGTAGGGTCGGCTTGACACGTCACACAGTCGCGGAGAGGAGCTTTCCAGTTCTGCGTCAAAGGTCACTTCTCGCCCCATCACAGGTTTTTGAGGGTGGTGACCTTCTTCCCCGCGTGTCGGGTGAGCCTATTATTTTGGACTCCATCGGGACCCCCGCGCTGTCCTGGCCGCATGTACTTAGGTGCTGCTTCAGAGGTGTTTGTTCTTCTTGCTTCGAAAAATAATCGGTGGGAAGTTTTCTCTACGTGCTCTGTGAAAGCCCGAAAATGGACGTTCAGGAAGGTGTGCAAAGGGTGTCTGGGGGGGGGGGGGGGGGCGTCCGCCCGCCCCCTCTGCCTCCCTCAGGACCGCCACTAGACCAGCCACACTGCAGTGCCTGATCACAGAAGACTTGTACGCTGAATGACGATATCGTGCATCAGCGCAAAACAGGGCCTGCACCACGAGCGCATTCGCCTAAGAAGCACACTCGCGCGAACACTTCAGTGTAGCCGTGGGCAGCGCACCACAGCAGCCCTATCGGATTACAAGTGGCGCCCCCTACAGGCCGTGAAACTAACATGGTCAGAGCTTTTTTATTCATCCGTAAAGGAACCGTTGTAACCCTTACACTAGATAGTATGCCGTGAGGTCCATGAATTCCTGCTGGATAACATTTGCAGCGCCAACGTTTTTGTTATATTTTGTCAACGTCAGGGTGCACGGTACGCCTGCCTCGCCCCCCATAAGCAAGAACGAAAGAAAAGACAGCAAAACTGTTGCTTTGCGAAAAGCAAAATGCGGAGTTACCGCAGCGGTGGCCGGGTCGACTGAGCATCCGCCTCGCATGCGGAAGGTGCGGGGTTCGATTCCCAGTGCCGCCGGGTTCTCACCGGTGATACAATGGGTACAAGCTTCCACTGCCTGGTGTTCGGCTTATTTAGGATGAAATGCTTGCGAAATTGGTCTTCGACCCCACTTTGAGTAATAGGAAAACCTTGTACCATCGCGCTCTTTGGCCACAGATGCCTTTGCGTCATAAAAAAAGGAAACATCATCCTCATCAAAATTCGTCTTTCTTGCCATCTGTATCCTTGTCGGCCATTCATGCTACATCTAGTTCTCGCTTCTTCAATAAAATGAGAGAGCAAAATGGCCTTTAATACTGCGTGTGCCTCCGCAGTCCTTCTGACCTCGCTGTCATGACATGCCCTCTAATTCCCCAAACAGCTCTGCTGGCTGGTCTCTAGCGTTAAACGTTTCCAGGCTCAGTTTCCAACGGCAGCCTGTTCTATGTCATATACAGGGTGTTTCACCTGAGACTTTACACAACATTTAAAAATAAGTTTTTTGAGTTAGAATCGCGCTTTTTTTGGCATAGCATTGTCAGCAGCGGAGTACATCAGAATACAACTAAAACCTGCTAATTAGAAAAATGGTTAATTAAAATCAGATGGGTAACTTTTAAACTATTACTGTTCGGTACCTTGATTACAGAGACGCGCGTAGCCCATTGTGAGTGATATCTATATAAGTTTTTAGATGTTCCAAAACGCGGTTAGCCTCGGCGCTGTTACCCGACAAATTTTGGCCGTTTCCACAAGTTACGTGCACTGGACGGGTTGCTTTGGCTGCAAGATTTTTAAAAGCGCACATATTTTGCCCAATATAGGCAAAATTTGTTGGGCCACAGCGCCGAGGGTAACAGCGTCTTCAAAATTCTGAAAACAGATCGGGATAATATTGACGGTGGGCCTCTCAATAATTCACGAGCCCAACAGTAATAGTTTAAAAGTTGACTATTCAATATTACCTAACCAGCAGCTAGTTAGTAGGTAATACCTGTATTCTGATTTACTCACACCGCTACCGATTTTACGCCGAAAAAAAAACGCTCTTCTAACTCAAAAAGCCTATATTTAAAAATCGTGTAAAGTGCTAGGTGAAACACCCTGTATATCTGACTGCCGCCTTGGTGAGTTTCTCCACAGGCGCTGGGGGCTGAGGGCCGGGAGTTAATTGGTGTACCCATGTAGGAGGTGGTGGCCAAGTGTTATTAGATGGTCAACCCCTGCTCTGGTGAGAGGATGCGTTGCCGGCTGTGTTCGCCTATTCGGTGCTACACCAAGCTGCACCCCAGGCCGGGTTATTCGAGTTCACCCACACTCACATTTGCTTT